>NC_057799.1:27504092-27786861 GCF_018294505.1 Triticum aestivum
CTCCCCTCCTCTGCTCTCTCCCCCTCTCGCGCCCGAGCGCAACCATCACCGCCGCTCGTCGTAGCCGCGACCACCGCCTCCTCCCCGCCCCTCTGACGTGCCCGAGAGCTCTGCCTCGATGTTCTCGTCTTCTTCACCGAGCCAAGCGACGCCAGAAGCTTTGGAACGCCGCCATCACCGTCTCCTTCAACCTCGGTCCGCCGAGATCGCTGGCGACCGTGCGCCCGCTCTGTTGCCTCCCCGAGCTCGCCGAGGCCGCCGCTACACTCGCTGTGAGCTTCTACGTCTATTCCCCTCTTCCCTGGCTCTCTCCCCTCCCCTAACACCGATGTCGTCGAGCCCGAGAGCTTGGCTCCGCCGGCCATGTCGCCGCCGTGGCCACCGTTGCCCAGAGCTACAACCGAGCACACAGCCGTGCTCAGTGCACCCCCAGGAGGCCGTAGCACCCCTCCTTGCCACCTGCCGTGCGCCCTAACGCCGAACCCGAGCACGCCCGAGCTCCGACCGCCGCTGCCAAGCTCGTGGCCGTCGTCTCCGCCACCCCAGCTCACGCCGTCTGCTCCATCAGCTGCGCGCGAGCAGCAGCTCTTCGTAGAGCCTCCCCACGCCCAAAACCATCGCATGTGGGCGATTTCCGAAGCCCTCCGCCGTCTCTGTCGTCGCCGGCGATGAGCCGTTGACCGGGTCTTGCGGGTTTGACCCCGCTTGACCGGGGTTTGACTTCCCCCCTGTCCCATTGACATGTGGGCCGCCCCTGTTAATTATTAGTTAGGTTAGTTTAGCGCTAATTAACCTAGATTAGTGCTTAACCTAACACACTAACTAACTCTGTTAAGTTAGTTATGACACTGACATGCGGGACCCACTGGTCAGGTTTGACCTGGACCGTCCCCGTTGACTGCTGACATCACCCTAACGCAATAAAGCATTTACTGGATTTATTCTTGTATAGGAAATTCCAAAAAATGTTGCAAGCTTCAAAAATTCATAGAAATTAATCTGTAACTCCAAATGAAAAGATTTATATATGAAAATTGATCAAAAAAATCCAATCTTTCCATCTGTAATGGTTTCATGCATATCAGAACAATTTAAACTTGCTGTTTAAGTGAAACAAGTTAATGCACCTTTATGACTTCATAAAATGGGTTTGCATTTGAATCTTTGGTTCAAATGGACTCATTTCAATCTGTTCTAGCTTGCATTAGCCCAAAACACATTCATATTGCCATGTCATAGCTTGCATCATATTGTTGCATATCGTCATGTGTTGATTGTGTTCGATGTATCTTTCGTGGTAGGTTCTACCTCCGAGGATACCCTCGAATATCCGACTGAAGGGCAGTATTCTACTACCACTGCATCAGGCAAGCAAAAAACCCCTTGTTCATTCCGATACAATCCCACTCTCTCGCTCCTGCTCTCTTTTACTGCATTAGGACAACAACGATTCATCTGTTACTTGCTGCGGTAGTTGAACCCCTTTTCCTTTGCATGACCTGTCATTGCCACAGTAAATAGATGAAACCCACTAGCATGAGTAGGAGTTGTTTGAGCCCTGATGTGCCTACTCATTCATGCTTGTTTGTCATACCTGCTATAGCTTAGAGTTGTGTAAGGTCTGATTCATCGGGGATGAATTGGAAAGTTGTGAACATGTCCTACTGTGTGTGAGCTAAGTGTGTGAACACGATTTGGAAGGTAGCGGTGATAGGCCATGTAGGATTACATGGTGGGTTGTCTCATTGAAGCCGTCCTTAGGAACTGAGTTCTGTGTTTGTGATCCATGAAATAGCTACTACCACACATTGGGCCCTGAAATATGACCCCGCTCGACTTCTTAACCACCCTAGTCCTCCGTCCAGGAGTTGCAAGTAGTTTCTGGTGTTTGTACTATGTTGGAGGTCGTGCGCAGCGCTGACCCTAGGGGTGGGCTGTGATGCGGTAGGCACGTGGCACGGTGTACTGGGGGCCCCTTTGGTGTCTCGGGAACCCTGCACACGTCGTTCGGGGCCGTATGTGGAAACCTCGGTCGGACTCCCTGCGGATGGAACCTAGATAGGCAATAAACCTGGACTAGAGACTTGAGTGTTTAGGTAGGTTGTGGTCTACACCCACGTCGGTTTTCGCTTGAAGTCTGTCGAGCACATGTCGTGTGCAGACGCTAAGTGGTGGAAACATGTGTGAAGAAGTACACCCCTGCAGGGTTATAAATGATCTATTCGAATAGCCGCGTCCGCGGTAAAGGACTTCTGGGTTGCCTATATCAGTTCATAGACAAGTGAAAGTGGATACTCTAAAATGCGCAAGATAAGCGTGAGTGCTATGGATGGTGTTCTCATAGGTAGACGGGAGCTGATCCATAGTGGTGTATTGATATGGTGAATATGTGGACTCGTGTGCGCCACCTCAAAAGAGTTACTTGCAGTCATAGTTTAGGATAGCCACTGAGTCAAAGCTGGCTTGCTGCAGTCAAACTCCACCACCCCCTTGTTGATACTGATGCATATGTAGCTAGTTCTGATGTAAGTCTTGCTGTGTACATTTGTACTCACGTTTGCCTATTTTATGTTTTGCAGAGAGACGTCAGTCTCGCTAGTAGTTCCGTGTGGACTTCGATGTTTAGCTTGATACCTCAGCTACGATCTTGTGCCCTCGGCAGGATCTGGTAGATAGTCAGGCTTCTCAGCCTTTTTCATTTGTAGATGTCTGTACTCAAACATGTTAAGCTTCCGCATGTGTTTTGACTTGTATGCTCTGATTGTTGGGTCATGAGACCCATGTTTGTAATATCTCGCTCCTCGGAGCCTAATAAATACTTGAGTCGTAGAGTTATGTTGTGATGCCATGTTGTATTTACACATATCGAGCATATTGTGTGTATGATTGAAATGCTTGGTATGTGTGGGATCCGACAACCTAGTTGTTTATCCTTGGTAGCCTCTCTTATGGGGAAATGTAGTCTTGTATTTCCATGAGCCATAGTAGTCCGCTACAGCCCGGTTCACCGGAGTCCTGCTAGCCCAGCACTACTGCTCCGAAACACTTGACTGGCCGGCATGTGATTCACTTCGTTCCTGTGTCTGTCCCTTCGAGGAAATGTCACGCGGTGACATCCGGAGTCCTACCTAGCCTGCTACAGCCCGGTTCACCGGAGTCCTGTTAGCCCAGTGCTACAGCCCGGATTCGCACGCTGCTGACCGACATGCTCGATGTTGATTCATGTATGCCTGTCCCCGTAAGTTAGTGCCACTTTGGGTTCACGACTAGTCATGTCGGCCCGGGTTCTCTGTCATATGTATGCTAGTGACACTATCATATACGTGAGCCAAAAGGCGCAAACGGTCCCGGGCCATGGTAAGGCGACACCCGTGGGAATACCGTGCGTGAGGCCGCAAAGTGATATGAGGTGTTACCGGCTAGATCGATGTGACTTGGAATCAGGGTCCTGACATTCCCCCTTTAAGGGGTCTGACCATATCAAGCCCCCAGACCGCAAAGGGCCAAGTGATGGGGATTGTTTGGAGAGCGGTAGGTGGCATATGGCTTTGATTTGCAAAAAGCTGGCAACCGACGCATCGTTCAACGAGATCCTGTGCGTTTTCTCGGGCCATCGGCCCGTAAAAACTTGTACGGAAGGCCTTGCTTACAAGGGCCCGGGCTGCGGCGTGGTCGCCGCCAAGTCTAGCATGAATTTCTGCCAAAAGTAGTCGTCCTTCCTCCTCTGAGATGCACCTTTGAAGGACTCCGTTAGCGCTTTTCTTATAAAGCTCTTCCTCGTGGACCTTGTAGGCTTTAGATCGCCGCACAATGCAATGTGCCTTATTTGGGTCCTCAGGTAGTTCCTGCCTAGTTAGGTAGGCCAAGAAGGGTTCTGTCCACGGGGCAATGACAGCCATAATCTCGTGGGCCGAAGGTGTTATTTCGGTGGCCGAGCCTCCGATTACGTCAGAGTGTTCGGTATCTGGTGTTGTGGCCAAGTCCGGACTGTTGTTGCCGGTCTCTCCTTCCCATACCACAGATGGCTTAAACAGCCTTTCCAAGAAGATATTGGGTGGGACAGGGTCGCGCCTAGCGCCAATGCGGGCGAGGATATCCGCCGCTTGATTGTTTTCTCGGACCACATGGTGGAATTCAAGCCCCTCGAACCGAGCTGACATTTTGAGGACGGCGTTGCGGTAAGATGGCATTTTTGGGTCCTTGGCGTCAAAGTCTCCATTTATTTGAGATATTGCGAGGTTCGAATCCCCACGCACATCTAGGCGTTGAATGCCCATGGTGACTGCCATCCGGAGACCATGCAACAGGGCCTCATATTCTGCTGCATTGTTGGAGTCTGTGTATAATATTTGAAGTACGTATTGGACTGTATCTCCGGTGGGGGATGTCAGGACGACGCCTGCCCCCAGACCAGCCAGCATCTTTGAACCGTCAAAGTGCATGATCCAATTGCAGTACGCGCCGTACTCTTTAGGGAGTTCGGCTTCTGTCCATTCCGCGACTAAATCGGCCAGTACTTGCGACTTAATGGCTCGCCGTGGTTTATATGTTATGTCGAACCGGAGGAGCTCGATAACCCATTTAGCAATCCGGCCCGTGGCATCGCGGTTATTTATTATGTCGTTGAGTGGTACTTCCGAGGCCACCGTAATTGAACACTCTTGAAAGTAGTGTCGTAATTTCCGGGATGCCATGAAGACCGCGTATGCTATCTTTTGATAATGTGGGTACCGTGATTTGCATGGAGTGAGGACAGTGGATACATAGTATACCGGCTTTTGAAGCGGGAACTTATGTCCGTCCTTCTCTCGTTCGATGACGAGCACTGCGCTTACAACTTGGTGTGTTGCCACTATATATAACAGCATTGGTTCGCCGACATTTGGCGCGGCCAAGATTGGGTTGGTGGCCAAAACGGCTTTTATTTCTTCCAATCCGGCCATGGCCGCATCCGTCCACTCGAAGTGTCTGGTGCGTCGAAGAAGGTGATAAAGGGGTAGTGCCTTTTCTCCTAATCGGGAGATAAAGCGGTTTAAGGCAGCCACGCACCCAGTTAATTTTTGGATTTGCTTGAGGTCTGTTGGGATAGCCAACTATGACAGAGCTCGGATTTTAGCCGGATTTGCTTCGATTCCTCTGCTAGAGACGATGAAGCCCAAGAGCTTTCCGACGGGCACGCCGAAAACGCATTTTTCCGGATTGAGCTTGATGTCGTATGTTCGGAGATTGTCGAACGTGAGCCTCAAGGCATCTATTAAGGATTCGACGTGTTTGGTTTTAATGACCACATCGTCTACGTATGCCTCCACTGTTTTGCCGATCTGTGTCTCCAAGCATGTCTGAATCATGCGTTGATAGGTTACACCGGCGTTTTTCAGCCCGAAAGGCATGGTGTTAAAACAGAAGGGGCCGTATGGAGTGATAAATGCCGTTGCGGCTTGATCGGACTCCGCCATATTAATTTAATGGTATCCGGAGTATGCGTCAGGGAAACACAATGAGTCATGTCCTGTGGTAGCGTTGATAATTTGATCGATGCGAGGGAGGGGGACGGGATCCTTGGGGCAAGCCTTGTTAAGGTCTTTGAAGTCGACACATAGGCGCCAGGATTTGTCCTTCTTTGGTACCATCACCAGGTTTGCTAGCCAGTCCGGATGTTTTATTTCTCGAATGAATCCCGCCTCCAGTAACTTGGCTAGCTCCTCTCCCATGGCTTGTCGTTTAGGCTCAGAGAAGTGCCGAAGAGTTTGCTTGACCGGCTTGAATCCCTTTAGAATGTTAAGGCTATGCTCGGCCAGCCTGCGTGGGATTCCTGGCATGTCTGAAGGATGCCAGGCGAAGATGTCCCAATTCGCGCGCAAGAAATCCCATAGCGCGGCGTCTGCTGTGGGGTTTAAATGTACCCCGATGGATGCTGTTTTTGTAGGGTCTGTTGGATGGACTTGGAATTTGACTATTTCATCCGCTGGTTTAAAAGGGGTGGACTTGGATCTTTTGTCGAGTGTCACGTCGTCCCTGTCCATTGTGGAGCGCAGCGCAGTTAATTCTTCGGCCGCGAGGGCTTCGAATAACGCCTCGAGGGCCAGTGCGCCTGTTTTATTTTCAGCGCGGAGTGCTATGTCCGGATCACTAGCTAGAGTGAGGATTCCATTGGGCCCTGGCATTTTGAGCTTCATGTACCCGTAATGGGGTATAGCTTGGAAGATCGTGAATGCCTCCCGCCCTAGAAGGGCGTGGTATCCGCTATTGAACTGGGCCACTTGGAATGTGATTTCTTCGGACCTATAATTCTCCGGCGTGCCGAATACCACATCTAGTGTGATTTTTCCAGCAAATCGTGCCTCCCGACTAGGGATGATTCCTCTGAAGGTCGTGCTGCTTTGCTCAATGCGGCTTTTATCTATTTCCATTTTTCGAAGAGTCTCCTCATAGATGAGGTTTAATCCGCTGCCGCCGTCCATGGGCACTTTAGTAAGCCGGAAGCCGTCCACAATTGGACTAAGGACCAAGGCGGCTGGTGCTCGGGCTGTTTGGAATTTGGGTTCGTCACTGGCATTGAAGGTGATAGCCGTATCGCTCCATGGGTTTATTGCTGCCACATGGTAGACTTCGGCAAGGCTGCGGAGTGCTCGCTTACGCCTATTATTTGAGGCGAAGGTCTCGAAGACTGTCAATACTGTATTGTTATTTTCCACGGGATGGTGCTCTGTTGCATTATTGATGAGGATATCCTCGCCGCTCTTGGCCACCTGCCGGAGTACCCAACATGCTCTAAGGCTATGTGTTGGCATGGTATCCGCTGTACTGTGAATTTTGCATGGCCCATTGAGCCATCCCTCCAATACGGTTCCATGCCCTGTAGTGGGCTTTTGTTTCTTTGTAATTGGATCGGGTGACTTACGAGAGTACACCCTTTTAGTTCGGACGGGGGGTTTAGTGAGAGCCAGAGGATCCCAGAATTTTGTTTGGGTTTTCCAGGCGCTTTCCATCGCACAGTACTTCTGGACTATGGCCGCCAAGTCAGCGAAGTGTGCTATGTCACAGTGACTTATGGCGTTGAGGATTCCCCTGTCCGTGCAATTTTTGCAAAAGAATGAAATTGCGTCTTCCTCGCGACAGTCCTTAACCTTGCTCATTACAAGGAGGAATCTGGCCCAATAGTGATGTACTGTCTCTTGGGGCTCTTGTCTAATGTGGGAAAGATCACTTATATCTGGGTGGGTGGGTAGATTTAGGTCCGAACCCTGACCCGATGTAAGACCTAGGGGCGGAGAAGTTTCCGAGCTTGGAAGTTCGGGCTCCGGGATGTTGCCCAATAGGTCTGGCCCGCTGCCTGATTCTAAGTTCAAGGCTTGGGCCATGTCCTCCCATAAATCGGTATCCGGCTCGGAGAGCTCGGGAATCTGGACATAGTTTTTCCTCAAGATAGAGGAAGAATCGTTGCGTTGCTCCTCCACCACCGCTATCTGATGGGTGACCGGCGGAGAGTTAATCTCCCTTTGGTCGGGTTTAAGCCCGATCCGATCATAGTCCGTAGTGACTCCCAAGGCGGAGATGCGATCCAAGAGCTCGTTCAAGGAAGAGAGCTCCATCGGATCCATCTGCTCGGCGAATCCTGAGCCAACGTGGAGGCTGTTTTTGATGACCCGAGAAGTCATCATCGGCACAACGGCCGAACGGGCGGTCATGATGAAGCCGCCTAGTCGGAGAGTTTGGCCTACAGCTAGGGCTCCCCCAGAAGTGATGTTGTCCTTGACAACGAGACGAGCCATCAAGCCTTATGATGACGGCAGAGTGGAACTCTCAATGAAAGCACCAATGTCGGTGTCAAAACCGGCGGATCTCGGGTAGGGGGTCCCGAACTGTGCGTCTAAGGCGGATGGTAACAGGAGGCGGGGGACACGATGTTTACCCAGGTTCGGGCCCTCTCGATGGAGGTAATACCCTACTTCCTGCTTGATTGATCTTGATGATATGAGTATTACAAGAGTTGATCTACCACGAGATCGTAGAGGCTAAACCCTAGAAGCTAGCCTATGTTATGATTGTTGTTCTCGTCCTACGGACTAAGCCCTCCGGTTTATATAGACACCGGAGGGGGCTAGGGTTACACAGAGTCAGTTACAAGGGAGGAGATCTACATATCCGTACTGCCAAGCTTGCCTTCCACGCCAAGGAGAGTCCCATACGGACACGGGACGAAGTCTTCAATCTTGTATCTTCATAGTCCAACAGTCCGGCTAAAGTATATAGTCCAGCTGTCCGAGGACCCCCTAATCCAGGACTCCCTCAGCAGCCCCTGAACCAGGCTTCAATGACGATGAGTCCGGCGTGCCGATTGTCTTCGGCATTGCAAGGCGGGTTCCTCCTCCGAATACTCCATAGAAGATTTCGAACACAAGGATAGTGTCCGGCTCTGCAAAACAAATTCCACATACCACCGTAGAGAGAATAATATTTCCACAAATATAATCTGTTGACACATTCTGCAGCATGACATCACACCACGGCCCGGTCATTACTCGAACCGTTTTTCTCAACCAGCCACTGCAGATATTGCGAGGCGGTTTTCTTGGCACGTCTTGTCGAAGCAGAGATCGTGTCCTCTTATCACAGGATTCTCATCAATACGGGTGTGGGTAACCCAACCGCGCCATCAATTACGGCGCTTGGGGAATAAGCGGTTTTACCAAGCAAGTGGGGAGGCGCAGAATCCCTGCTGCCTTTATAAGGGGATAAGGACTCCCTTTCGCACCCACGCTTTCTTCTTCCCGATCCATTCCCCTCCGCCCAAGCTCCAGCACCCAAGCGTTCATCTTCTCTGCCCACAAAGGCCTTCCGAAAATGTCCAGATCCAGAGCAGGAGGAAAATGGATGGCCTCTACTGTCCGGGAGAAGGATATCAAAAAGCTTCGGGAGGCCGGGTATCTGGCCAAGAAAATCAGCCATCGTCTCCCGACGGCGGGACAGATCGTCCCTACTCCGGAACCCCACGAGAGGGTTGTATTCCTCCCTCACTTTGTCCGCGGGCTAGGGTTTCCCTTCCACCCATTTGTTCGCGGCATCATGTATTATTATGGGATCGATCTTCACGATCTGTCCCCTAATTCCTTCCTCAACATCTCGACATTCATTGTCGTGTGCGAGGCTTTTCTCTGCATCTCGCCACATTTCGGCTTATGGCTGAAGATTTTTAATGTGAAGCCCAAGGTAGTGGGTGGCGAGCACGCCGAGTGTGGGGGCGCTATGGTGAGCAAGAGGCCCAACGTTACGTGGCCAACAGGCACCTTTAACGATTCCGTCAAGGAGTGGCAACAGCAGTGGTTTTACATCACCGAGCCGCGCGGCACGGAATGGGCCGCTACTCCCGAGTTTCAATCCGGTGCCCCCCTGCGGCTTACATCCTGGGTCAAGAAGGGCCTGAACTGGTCCTCGTCCAATGAATTGTCGGTGCTCCAGACGCGCGTTAAAGATATGGGAGACAAGAACATTGAACTTGTCAATGTGGTCCAGGTGATGTTAGTTCGCCGGACCTGCCTTGTCAACACCGGACTTGCAATCTATGGGAATTCGATCCGGCCAAGCACCAAACCTTGCGAGAGCTTTTCGGCTCCTCGCACAAGGACATCTGGAAGGTGTTTTTCAAGTCCAGCAAATCATGGCCGGACTCCGCCGAAGACCGCGGGTACCAACTGTCCCGCCCTGCAAGTTCGGTAAGTAATCGTACTTTTTATCCGCATAACCCAAGGGAAGCGCTTAATGTGTTTTCGACAACTCTCCTAGGGTTGGACGAAGAAGGCGGAGCGGATCCATTGTCCGGCCCCGCTGCTCGAAGAACCGGCCGTCCCACTTCTGACGAAGATGCTGGTCCCGGCGCCTTACAAGGTGCCGAAGAAGACGGCCGAGAAGGAGGCCAAAAAGACCTAGGGCGGCCTTCATCGCCGCGGCACTTCGGACACAATATCCGAAAGCTCTGATGCCCGTTCCACCTCCGAAGAGGACGAGGAGGAGGAGGAAGATGAATCCCCTGCGGGGGAAAGAAAGAAGAGGACGGCCTCCGCACACTTGGAGGCCGAGTCGCCTAAAAGGGGAAAAGCTCCTCTTCCGGAGGAGTCCACTGCCGCCGCCGGACAGCGGCCCGGCGTGGGATCCCAGGGCCCAGCCCCTGGTGAACTTGTGAGTATATACAGTCCGAATACGTTTATGCGTCCAGACTCATCATGGCATAATATTTTAACCTGGGCCATATTTTTTGTAGTCCGGCGAGGTCCCGTACCGAACAATCCTCATCAGAGGATTCGCTGAGCTCGGATGCTATGGAAAGCGGGATGCCCCCGAAGGCCCCTTCCTTCGAACAGGTGAATACCATCGAGGCTTCGTCCCAGAGGGACCCCGGCCAAGGAGGAGAGGAAAAGACCGTGAAGGCGGCGCCTAGAGGTCAAACTTCAGGGGCCAAACACATGGGGGAGAAAATTTCCCATGGGAGCTGACGGCGGGGGCCATCTTGAATTCGGCTCCCAGCCGGATGCAGTTCCGGAGACCAATACGGCTCCAGAATCAGGCAGGCGGCCTCTCTTAGCTGGAGGGGGCATACCGGCAACCTCTGCCCAACCAGAGGTGTCGGATGCTTTGTTGGTGGCGCTGAAGAGCGCCTCCATCGTGGATGAACACCGTGCCCTTATGGGTGCGGTGATTGAGAAGATTCAGTCTGCTGAGAGTGGACTGAATGGAGCCTGTATCAGCCTTATAAAAGGTTTTGAGGTATGTTTTCGAAGAGTGTCATGGTATGGATAGTAGCCCCTGATACACTGTTCGGTGAAAGAAAAAGCCGGACAGAGGATCAAATTTATGTTCGCAGGAAGACTCATTGAATGACATCTATTTCTCTTCTGTTATAAGCAGGCGTCTGTAGCAACTGCTACCTCTCATACTGCGGAGATCTCCGGACTGAATCAAAGTCTGGAGCGGGCCAAAGAAGAACTTGGCCAGTTGAAAATGCAGTTGGGAGATAAACAAGGTATGCACAACTCTTGTTCGCGTTTATTGCGAATGAATTTTCAGTATGATGAAATAGGCTTCATGATTTGCACGAGGGATGGTGACCGAAGTCGAGGCCCTTAAGAAGGTTGTGGCCGAGGCCGAGAAAAAGGCAACCACAGAGCAGGCTCTTCGTGAGAAGTACGAGGCCAGGGTTATTAAAGCTGGGCAGGAGCTGCAAGAGGTCGTGAAGAAATGCGAGACCTTGGAGCAGAGTTTAACGGAGAAAGAATCCGAACTCACCAAGGCGCATCAGGCCACGAGCGATGCCCGAGGGGAAACCCAAAGCGCCCTGCAGGGGATCCAAGAGGCGAGGAGGATCGCGGCAGGTAAGGCTTTTTCCTTGTAAAGCAAGTATTTGAGGAGAAGATTATGTTTCTAATTTTGAATTCGGATTTCTCCAGGGGTATTTGCGGAGCTGCCCCGCAGCATATCGGATGCCGCCCAATTCTACCAGGCCGAAGAAAGGAACACTGCGGATAAGCTCTTCTGGTCGCAATATTTGGCACCGAATTATCCGGTGCCTTTTGCCGATCAACTGAAACAGCTGATCGAGCTGCATAAGGCGGCGGAACTAGCCATGAAGGATTTGATTATCCGGCTATGGCCCGCCGAGCCGATTCCAAGCAGCTACTTCAGGCTTGTGAAGCGGCTTGTAAGCGCTTGCCCTCGACTTGACGTCATCAAGCGGTCGGTCTGCATAGAGGGTGGCGAATGGCCTTCGCCCGCGCAAAGGTGCACTGGGGGAAGATGGATGCTGAGAAGCTGATGACCGAAGGGCCGCCAGAGGGGAAGGAGCACCGCAAGCCCGAATTATATTATGAAAGTGTCCTGAAAGGATCCTACCTTGCAGCGGAGCTATGCACCAAGGACATTATATTTCCATGAATGCAAATCATGTTTTCCTTTGTAATGTTTGAACAAGGTCATTTATATTATTTATTGCCTGTTATATAAAAGTTTATCCTCCTGCGCGGCCGTTTTATATATTAATCCTGAGAGTTGGCCAGTTGTCGGCTTCTGCCCCCACGTAAGAAGTACGGCGGTGTTCGGGATAAACCTGATCACTCTTTATCCCAGTTTTGGGTCCTTCGAAGTAGGTGTTTAGCACAACGAACCAGGCAATCGGACTATAGGGATTTATCACTCTCACTTAGCCATAGGAGCTTTAGGAAGGTAGGTGCAGCCCCTGGTGTTCGGAGGACCGCACAAGGGGCTCTATAAGCACCAGATCGGAAGAAAAACCGATCCATCGCACGCTGCATTGGTTATGGCATTATGCGGGAGAAATCCTTAAAGATTTTACAACCTCTCAAACAGCTGACCAGCTCTCGTCGTATCATGACTGTCAGTTTTTGGCTTTCTCTACTGAGGTGCTCATCCGGAAGAACCGGGACACAATCGCAGTAGTTCTCCCAGTGCTACCTTAGCCGATATAGCGGAACGTAAGGTACCAAAACATGGGAGCCGGGCAAACCCAACTATTGACCCAAGACATGATTCGGAGCTGATGCATATAATGCTATAGGTTCGGGGTGCCGAACTTCCGCGAGGGTGTTCGGACTTTATTGCCGTATTATGGGTAAAACGAAGCCCCTGGCATATTTGAAGGCATATCGTGGTGTACGGATGCCACTTGATAAAAGAATTTTAATAAGAAATAACAGCAGATAAGCGTCATGTGAATTCATAAGTTGTGTTTGAATGGTACGTCGATGCGTATAAGTACAGGTAATGTGATAAAAAGGAAATATGACTGTGGAACCTGCTGAGACCAGGGGGGAAGAAGCTGAGTGTGGATCCGAAGTATAGCCGGATGGTCATCGCGGGGAATGTCTAAGGATTCCCTTGCGCATTCGAGCTGCCTCCGTATCGCCCGTCCTGGTCGGCGCAAAGGTGAACCTGCGAAGGAAATGTAAGAAATGTTTGCGTGCCGGAGAGCGGTTGAGCCGCTGAGTGCGGCCTGTCCTGGCCTTCGCCGGAGTGTTTATTGAGCTCTAGACGAGCCGGGCTATCCTTCCGTGAAGTAGTTCAGAGTCCTTTGACGGTGTCTGGGAGCCTGGCCGTTGACTCGAAGTTCGGCTGCAAGGTGCTGCTCGTTGCTTCTGCTGTTAAGGCAATGGTGTACTCGTTGATGCCGAAGTAAAGTTCGTCCTTGCCATTAACTGTGATGACGCCGCGTGGACCGGGCATTTTGAGCTTATGGTAGGCATAATGTGGCACCGTGTTGAATCGAGCGAACGCGGGTCGTCCGAGCAGTGCCTGATAATCACTGCGGAAGGGGACGATTTCGAAGATTAACTCTTCGGTACGGTAATTGTCAGGTGATCCGAAGACTACCTCAAGGGCGATGGAGCCTGTACAGCTGGCTTCCGCACCTGGTATAATGCCTCTGAAAGTGGCTTTAGTGGGTTTGATCACCGAATGATCGATGCCCATCTTGCGCACTGTGTCCTGGTAAAGCAGGTTTAAACTGCTGCCTCCGTCCATAAGGACTCGTGTGAGGTGGAACCCGTCAATTATTGGGTCGAGGACTAGTGCGGCCGGGTTGCCCTGATTGGTGTTAACCAGACGATCCGTGCGGTTGAAGGTGACCGGCCCTAGTTTATATTGTGGAACGACTAGTTCCGTTAAGTCGGCATCCCTAGGGGTGCGTATCCGGTCCGGGTTGGGAATTTGGGTGGTGTTTACCACATTCACCGTTTGGATTTGCGGGGGGAATTTCTTTTGCCCTCCTGTGTTCGGTGGTCTGGGCTCTTCGTCGCCATCATCGCTTTGAGACCCCCCTTCACTGTTTTTGGCGCCTGCCCTGCCGGCTTGTTTGAAGACCCAACATTCTCTGTTGGTATGGGTGGCTGGCGTCCCTGGGGTGCCATGAATTTGGCATTGACGATCGAGTATGCGGTCCAGACTGGATGGACCCGAATTGTTATTTTTGAGGGGCCCTTTCCGCTGACCGGACTTTGAGCCACCAAACCCGACATTAACTGCCGTATCTTCGGCGTTTTCACCATATTTGCGGCGCTTGTGTTTGTTGCGTCGTGGTTTGCCGTTGCTATCCCTGGCCTCTGATGTGCCAGGTTTGCTTGTTGTGTTGTTACTAGGAGCCAACCAGCTATCTTCGCCCGCACAAAAGGGGGTCATAAGTGTCGTGAGGGCTGCCATGGATTTTGGCTTCTCTTGACTGAGGTGCCGGGCGAGCCACTCATCATGGATGTTATGCTTAAATGCCGCTAAGGCCTCTGTATCCGGACAGTCGACAATTTGGTTCTTCTTAGTTAGGAACCGGATCCAGAATTTCCTGGCCGATTCCCCTGACTGCTGAGTTATATGACTTAAATCGTCAGCATCCGGCGGTCACACATAAGTGCCCTGGAAATTGTCCAGGAATGCATCTACCAGGCTCTCCCAACTTCCGATGGAGTTTGCCGGCAAGCTATTCAGCCAATGCCGAGCCGGCCCTTTGAGTTTTAGCGGGAGGTACGTGATGGCGTGTAGATCATCCCGCGGTTCATATGAATGTGGATGAAGAAGTCTTCTATCCATACCGCGGGGTCTGTAGTACCATCATATGATTCAATGTTCACGGGTTTAAACCCTTCTGGGAATTCATGATCCATTACTTCATCGGTGAAGCATAGGGGGTGTGCGGCGCCTCAGTGTCGGGCTATGTCACGACACAGTTCATACGAGTCTTGTCTGCTGTATTCAGCCCGGCCGGATTTGCTTTTAGTGAATCCGGCGTGACGGTCATCGTCACGCGTTGGGGCGTGACCCCGTGATCCGTAGATCGGTCTTGTATGTCCTGCTTTGTTTTCCAATACGTCTCGCACGTCCCGCGTGTTGCCCCGGGCCTTGGTGTTTTTGTTTGTCTGGCGATGGGGTGCGGGCTGGACTTCGGGCTGATATGCCCCTTTGTCTCGGCCACGAGGTGGCCGATCAGCCGCATCATACGCTGGTAATGTAGGTTTTAATGCTTCCTCCTCGAGTTGGGGTAGCAACCTGCGCTTTGGGTAACACTTGGTTGGGCGTTCGAGTTCATATTCCTCAGCCGCCAGGACTTCAGTCCATCTATCCGCTAGCAGATATTGATCAGCTCGAAGCTGTTGTTGCTTTTTCTTCAGGCTGTTTGCTATGGCTATAAGCCGGCGCTTGAAGCGCTCCTGCTCGACGGGATCCTCAGGCACGATAAATTCTTCGTCGCCGAGGCTCACCTAGTCTTCGGAGAGAGGCATGTAATTGTCATCCTCTGATTCTCCGTCTGCTGCCTGTTCCGGAGGGCTAGCTTGTTCATCCTTCCACTCAAGGTCTGGCTGGAGGGGATTGTCGTCATCTTCGGCACTATCCGGAGCGTTATTGTCTCTTGTGCTGGTATCGCTGCTTTTGCTATGGCGGGACTTAGAGCGGCGCCGCTGACGTCGGTGCTTGGATTGCTTCTTGGAGGGATTATCCTCCGCTGTCTTATCGCCATCGCCTTCTTTGGGGGTGTCCACCATGTATATGTCATATGATGAGGTGGCAGTCCAGCGCCCTGTGGGCGGTGGTTCTTGTTCGTCTCCTGCATCGTCGTCCAAACCGTCGACGTCTTCGGAGCCGAAGTCGAGCATGTCGGTTAAATCGTCGACAGTGGCTATTAAGTGGGTGGTGGGTGGGGAGCGAATTTATTCGTCGTCCGCATCCCATTCTAGCTGGACATAGTTCGGCCAAGGGTCTCTTGACAGGGAGAGAGACCTCAACGAGTTTAGCACGTTGCCAAAGGGCGAGTGCTGAAAGATATCCGCGGAAGTAAACTCCATGATCGGTGCCCAATCGGATTCGATAGGCACGGACGCAGGCGGCTCGGAGCCCGTGGCCGGGGACGAATCCAAGTGTCCGGTAACACGTGTCTCATAGGAAGTGAAGTCAGCATTCGGCTCTATCCCCGCTGAGTGCGCGGCCTTCGTGGCGGGGTCCATTCACCCGTCCTCAGACGGCGCAATTTGTTCTGGATTGAGGGCCGGAGTAGTTGCAGGTGTGATCTCCCGAACACTGTCCGACGGCAGAGCTAAGTCATGCTCGTCGTGACTGTGCGGCGCACCTGACATGGGCTCGAATCCGTCGAAGATCAAGTCTCCGCGGATGTCGGCAGTATAGTTCAAGTTTCCAAACCTGACCTGATGGCCAGGGGCGTAGCTCTCGATCTGCTCCAGATGGCCAAGCGAGTTGACCCGCAGTACGAAGCCGCCGAATACGAAGATCTGTCCGGGGAGGAAAACCTCACCCTGGATCGCATCGTTGCCGATGATCGAAGGGGCCATCAAGCCTTGTGGTGACGGCACAGTGGAACTCTCAATGAAAGCACCAATGTCGGTGTCAAAACCGGCGGATCTCGGGTAGGGGGTCCCGAACTGTGCGTCTAAGGCGGATGGTAACAGGAGGCGGGGGACACGATGTTTACCCAGGTTCGGGCCCTCTCGATGGAGGTAATACCCTACTTCCTGCTTGATTGATCTTGATGATATGAGTATTACAAGAGTTGATCTACCACGAGATCATATAGGCTAAACCCTAGAAGCTAGCCTATGGTATGATTGTTGTTCTTGTCCTACGGACTAAGCCCTCCAGTTTATATAGACATCGGAGGGGGCTAGGGTTACACAGAGTTGGTTACAAGGGAGGATATCTACATATTCATACTGCCAAGCTTGCCTTCCACGCCAAGGAGAGTCCCATCCGGACACGGGACGAAGTCTTCAATCTTGTATCTTCATAGTCCAACAGTCCGGCTAAAGTATATAGTCCGACTGTCCGAGGACCCCCTAATCCAGGACTCCCTCACCCCTGGCCTTGATTCTTTCGCCAGTATTTTTTATTATTTCCAAAAATAATCTCCGTGAAGTTTCAGGTCATTCCGAGAACTTTTGTTTCTGCACAAAGATAACACCATGGCAATTCTGCTGAAAACAGCGTCAGTCCGGGTTAGTTCCATTCAAATCATGCAAGTTAGAGTCCAAAATAAGGGCAAAAGTGTTTGGAAAAGTAGATACGTTGGAGACGTATCAACCAGCTACATCTTCGCACGCAAGGAAGTGTGTCCATATTACGGGCAAAAAATATGATTCTCCCCCTGAGAGCTGGGACCCACCAGCTATATCTTCGGATGCAAGGAAGTGCCTCCTTACCACCCTGACAGCTGGGACCCACTCGGTCGAACCGTACGTAGGGTTGTTTGTCTGGTCGCGAACGTGTAGGTACATATTGGTCGATCGGTCTGTCTGCAGGTTGCAGCGATGAATCGTGGCCGAGTAAGGAAGAGCACGTGTCATAGTAGAGGCACGGACGTAGCATGTCACGCAGTCCCGTCAATATCATGTACACATACGTACAGCCAGGATGCAAGAAAGTAAATATGGCTACGTACGTACATACGGGCGGGGTCTCGAACGCCTACTCGCGCATACGTACGGCCAGGGCTCGTGAACATGGAGAGGCAGCGGAGGGCAGCGATGGCGACCTGTTCATCGGCAGCCAACCGGCTGGGTCGGAACGGAGAAACTGCATCGTGTACATCGGGAGGCAACGGAATGCGTCTTGTTCATCGGGAGCCAACCGGCTTGGACGAAACAGCCAAAACGAGGCCTGGCGTACCGTAAAACGGAGGAAACGGCCTTGTGTTCGACCGCCTATGGTCAAAACGGGATCCTATTCACCGGGAGGGGTCTGGCGTATGATACGTCCATTTTGCATCATGCTTTTATATCGATATTTATTGCATTATGGGCTGTTATTACACATTATGTCACAATACTTATGCCTATTCTCTCTTATTTTACAAGGTTTACATAAGGAGGGAGAATGCCGGCAGCTGGAATTCTGGGCTGGAAAAGGAGCAAATATTAGAGACCTATTCTCCACAACTCCAAAAGTCCTGAAACTCCACAGAAGTTATTTTTGGAAGTATAAAAAATATTGAGCGGAAGAAATACCAGAGGAGGGCCACCCACCAGGCACAAGGGTGGGGGCGCGCCCTACCCCCCTGGGCGCGCCCCCTGCCTCGTGGGCCCCCTGGTGGCCCTCTGACGCCCATCTTCTGCTATATGAAGTCTTTCGTCCGAAGAAAAATAATAAGCAAGCTTTCGGGATGAGACTCCGCCGCCACGAGGCGGAACATTGGCGGAACCAATCTAGGGCTCCGACGGAGCTGTTCTGCCGGGGACACTTCCCTCCGGGAGGGGGAAATCATCGCCATCGTCATCACCAACGCTCCTCTCATCGGGAGGGGGCCAATCTCCATCAACATCTTCACTAGCACCATCTCCTCTCAAACCCTAGTTCATCTCTTGTATCCAATTCTTGTCTCTAAGTCTGGGATTGGACCTGTAGGTTGCTAGTAGTGTTGATTACTCCTTATAGTTGATGCTAGTTGGTTTATTTGGTGGAAGATCATATGTTCAGATCCTATATGCGTATTAATACTCCTCTGATTATGAACATGAATATGCTTTGTGAGTAGTTACGTTTGTTCCTGAGGACATGGGAGAAGTCTTGCTATTAGTAGTCATGTGAATTTGGTATTCGTTCGATATTTTGATGAGATGTATGTTGTCTCTCCTCTAGTGGTGTTATGTGAACGTCGACTACATGACACTTCACCATTATTTAGGCCTAGAGGAAGGCATTTGGGAGTAATAAGTAGATGATGGGTTGCTAGAGTGACAGAAGCTTAAACCCTAGTTTATGCGTTGCTTCGTAAGGGGCTGATTTGGATCCATATGTTTCATGCTATGGTTAGGTTTACCTTAATACTTCTTTTGTAGTTGCGGATGCTTGCAATAGGAGTTAATCATAAGTGGGATGCTTGTCCAAGTAAGGACAGCACCCAAGCACCGGTCCACCCACATATCAAATTATCAAAGTACCGAACGCGAATCATATGAACGTGATGAAAACTAGCTTGACGATAATTCCCATGTGTCCTCGGGAGCGTTTTTCTCTATATAAGAGTTTGTCCAGGCTTGTCCTTTGCTACAAAAAGGATTGGGCCACCTTGCTGCACTTTATTTACTTTTGTTACTTGTTGCTCGTTACAAATTATCTTATCACAAAACTATCTGTTACCTATTATTTCAGTGCTTGCAGAGAATACCTTGCTGAAAACCGCTTATCATTTCCTTCTGCTCCTCGTTGGGTTCGACACTCTTACTTATCAAAAGGACTATGATAGATCCCCTATACTTGTGGATCATCAAGACTCTTTTCTGGCGCCGTTGCCGGGGAGTGAAGCGCCTTTGGTAGGTGGAATTTGGTAAGGAAAATTTTATATAGTGTGCTGAAATTTACTGTCACTTGTTACTATGGATAGTAATCCTCTGAGTGGCTTGTTCAGGGTATCTTCACCCCGACCAGTAGAGCAAAGAGTTGCTCCTCAACCCACTGAACCTACTGAACCTACTGACAATGAAAATGTCTACTTTGAAATTCCTTCGGGTATGATAGAAAAACTGCTAGCTAATCCTTTTGCAGGAGATGGAACATTACATCCTGATGAGCACCTAATATATGTGGATGAAGTTTGTGGATTATTTAAGCATGCAGGTATGCCCGATGATGTTATCAAGAAGAAGGTCTTCCCTTTATCTTTGAAGGGAGATGCATTGACATGGTATAGGCTATGTGATGATATGGGGTCATGGAACTACAAACGATTGAAATTGGAATTTCATCAGAAGTTTTATCCTATGCATCTTGTTCATCGTGATCGTAATTATATATATAATTGTTGGCCTCGCGAAGGAGAAAGCATCGCTCAAGCTTGGGGGAGGCTTAAATCAATGTTATATTCATGCCCCAATCATGAGCTCTCAAGAGAAATGATTATTAAAAAAAATTATGCTCGGCTTTCTGACAACAATCACACCATGCTCGATACTTCTTGTGTTGGCTCTTTTATGATGAAGACTATTGAATTCAAATGGGATTTATTGGAAATAATTAAATGCAACTCTGAAGATTGGGATCTCGACGAAGGTAAGGAGTCAGGTATGACACCTAAGTTTGATTTTGTTAAATCTTTAATGGATACCGATGTTTTCCGTAAATTTAGCACTAAATATGGGCTTGACTCTGAGATAGTAGCTTCTTTCTGTGAATCTTTTGCTACTCATGTTGATCTCCCTAAGGAGAAGTGGTTTAAATATCATCCTCCCATAGAAGTAGAAGTAGTTTCACCTAAAAGTTGAAGAAAAGACTATCACTTATAATGATCCTATTGTTCCTACTGCGTATGTTGAAAAACCACCTTTCCCTGTTAGAATAAAGGATCATGCAAAAGCTTCAACTGTGGTTCGTAAAAGCAATATTAGAACTTATACACCTCCTGAGCAAGTTAAAGTTGAACCTAATATTGCTATTGTTAAAGATCTCTTGGCTGATAATATTGATGGGCATGTTATTTATTTCTGTGATGAAACTGCTAGAATTGCTAAACCGTGTGCTAAAGATAAACACAGACCTGTGGTAGGCATGCCTGTTATTTCTGTTAAAATAGGAGATCATTGTTATCATGGCTTATGTGACATGGGTGCTAGTGCAATACCTATTGACTTATACAAAGAAATTATGCATGACATTGCACCTACTGAATTAGAAGAAATTGATGTCACAATTAAACTTGCCAATAGAGATACTATATCACCAATTGGAATTGTTAGAGATGTTGAAGTCTTATGTGGGAAAACTAAATACCCGGCTGATTTTCTCGTTCTTGGTTCCCCACAAGATAGCTTTTGCCCCATTATATTTGGTAGACCCTTCTTGAACACTGTTAATGCTAAGATAGACTGCGAAAAGGATGTTGTTACTATTGGTTTAGGTGATATGTCTCATGAGTTCAACTTCTCTAAATTTCGTAGACAACACCGTGAAGAGGAACTGCCTAGTAAAGATGAAATTATTGGTCTTGCTTCTATTGCCGTACCTCCTAGTGATCCTTTAGAACAATATTTGCTAGACCATGAACATGATATGTTTATGAATGAAAGAAGGGAAATAGATGAAGTGTTCTTTAAACAGGGACCTATTCTGAAACACAACTTGCGTGTTGAAATCCTACGGGATCCTCCTCCACCCAAGGGTGATCCCGTATTTGAGCTTAAACCATTGCTTGATACCCTTAAATATGCTTATCTTGATGAAAAGAAGATATATCCTGTTATTATTAGTGCTAACCTTTCAGAGAAGGAGGAAGAAAAAATATTGAAAACTCTGAAGAAGCACTGTGCTGCTATTGGATATAAATTTGGAGAAAGATGCCAAACCAGTTATTGATCATCAATGACGGCTGAATCCTAAGATGAAAGAAGTGGTAAGAAAAGAAATACTAAAGCTCCTTGAGGCAGGTATAATTTATCCCGTTGCTGATAGTCAGTGGGTAAGTCATGTCCATTGTGTTCCTAAGAAGGGAGGTATTACTGCCGTTCCTAATGATAAAGATGAATTGATTCCGCAAAGAATTATTACAGGTTATAGGATGGTAATTGATTTCCGCAAATTAAATAAGGCTACTAAAAAAGATCATTACCCCTTACCTTTTATTGATCAAATGCTAGAAAGATTATCCAAACATACACATTTTTGCTTTCTAGATGGTTATTCTGGTTTCTCTCAAATACCTGTGTCAGCTGATGATCAAGCTAAGACCACTTTTACTTGCCCTTTCAGTACTTTTGCTTATAGACGTATGCCTTTTGGTTTATGTAATGCACCTGCTACCTTTCAAAGATGCATGATGGCTATATTCTCTGACTTGTGAAAAGATTTGTGAGGTTTTCATGGACGATTTCTCCGTTTATGGATCCTCTTTTGATGATTTCTTAAGCAACCTTGATCGAGTTTTGCAGAGATGTGAAGAAACTAACCTTGTCTTGATTGGGAGAAGTGCCACTTTATGGTTAATGAAGGTATTGTCTTGGGGCATAAAATTTCTTAAAGGGGCATTGAAGTTGATAAAGCTAAAGTTGATGCTATTGAAAAGATGATGTGTCCCAAGGACATCAAAGGTATAAGAAGTTTCCTTGGTCATGCCGGCTTTTATAGGAGGTTCATTAAGGACTTCTCAAAAAATTCTCGGCCTCTGACTAATTTATTACAAAAAGATATACCTTTCGTTTTTTATGATGATTGTGTAGAACCATTTGAAATACTTAAGAAAGCATTTATTTCTGCACCTATTGTTCAGCCACCTGATTGGAATTTACCCTTTGAAATTATGTGTGATGCTAGTGATTATGCTGTAGGTGCTGTTCTAGGGCAAAGAGTTGATAAGAAATTAAATGTTATTCAATATGCTAGTAAGACTCTAGACAATGCCCAGAGAAATTATGCTACTACTGAAAAAGAATTTTTAGGAGTTGTATTTGCTTGTGATAAGTTTAGACCTTATATTGTTGATTCTAAAGTAACTATTAACACGGATCATGCTGCTATTAAATATCTTATGGAAAAGAAAGATGCTAAACCTAGACTTATTAGATGGGTTCTCTTGCTACAAGAATTTGACTTGCATATTATTGATAGAAAGGGAGCTGAGAACCCTGTTGCAGATAACTTGTCTAGGTTAGAAAATGTTCTTGATGACCCACTACCTATTGATGATAGCTTTCCTGATGAACAATTAAATGTCATAAATGCTTCTCATACTGCTCCATGGTATGCTGATTATGCTAATTACATTGTTACTAAATTTATACCACCTAGTTTCACATACCAGCAAAAGAAAAAGTGTTTCTATGATTGAAGACATTACTTTTGGGATGACCGACATCTTTATAAAGAAGGAGTAGATGGTGTTATTAGACGTTGTGTACCTGAGCATGAATAGGAACAGATCCTACGCAAGTGTCACTCCGAAGCTTATGGAGGACACCACGCTGGAGATAGAACTGCACATAAGGTATTGCAATCCGATTTTTATTGGCCTACTCTCTTCAAGGATGCCCGTAAGTTTGTCTTATCTTGTGATGAATGTCAAAGAATTGGTAATATTAGACGTCAAGAAATGCCTATGAATTATTCACTTGTTATTGAACCATTTGATGTTTGGGGCTTTGATTATATGGGACCGTTTCCTGCCTCTAATGGATATACACATATTTTAGTTGCTGTTGATTACGTTACTAAGTGGGTAGAAGCTATTCCAACTAGTAGTGCTGATCATAACACCTCTATCAAGATGCTTAAAGAAGTTATTTTTCCGAGGTTTGGAGTCCCTAGATATTTAATGACTGATGGTGGTTCACATTTTATTCATGGTGCTTTCCGTAAAATGCTTGCTAAGTATGATGTTAATCATAGAATTGCATCTCCTTATCACCCACAGTCTAGTGGTCCAGTAGAATTGAGCAATAGAGAGCTTAAATTAATTTTGCAAAAGACTGTTAATAGATCTAGAAAGAATTGGTCCAAGAAACTTGATGATGCATTATGGGCCTATAGAACTGCATATTAAAATCCTATGGGTATGTCTCCGTATAAAATGGTTTATGGAAAAGCATGTCACTTACCTCTCGAACTAGAACATAAGGCATATTGGGCTATTAAAGAACTCAATTATGATTTCAAACTTGCCGGTGAGAAGAGGTTATTCGACATTAGCTCACTTGATGAATGGAGAACCCAAGCCTATGAGAATGCCAAGTTGTTTAAAGAAAAGGTTAGAAGATGGCATGACAAAAGGATACAAAAGCGTGAGTTTAATGTAGGTGATTACGTATTGCTATACAACTCTCGTTTAATATTTTTTGCAGGGAAACTTCTCTCTAAATGGGAAGGTCCTTACGTTATCGAGGAGGTCTAGCGTTCCGGTGACATAAAAATCAACAACTTCGAAGGAACAAATCCGAAGGTGGTGAACGGTCAAAGAATCAAACACTATATCTCAGGTAATCCTATAAATGTGGAAACTAATGTAATCGAAACCATAACCCCGGGAGAATACATATGGGACACTTTCCAGAACGTTTTAGACTCCGAAAAGGAAGAGGTATGTGGTACGGTAAGTAAACCGACTCCAAAACAGTTCTAATGGCAATTTTTCTCCGTTTTGGAATATTTAGAAAAATAGAAAAATAAGAAGCAGTCTGGGAAGGACACGAGGGTGGAGGGCGCGCCCCCCTGCCTCGTGGGCACCTCGTGTGCTCTCCGGACTCCGTTTTCTTGCACGATACGTATTTTGGTTGGTAAAAATTCATTATATAATCTCCCAAAAAATTTGACTCCTGTATCACGCAATTGTCCTCTGTTCTTGTTTCGAGTTGTTTTTCTGACAGATCTAGATCATCATGACATCTCCAAATGCCCCCAAGGACAAGTTCTTCGAGAAGGTCATCAACCCCTATCTCGCGGAGGTGCTGCAACACCCTCAAACCATTGAGATGCATGAGGGGGTGCTGCACATCCATGACGTTGAGGGACCAAGGAGGACCAGGAGCGTGGAGACAAGGCTCGAGGCAATGGAGCAACAAGTTTTCAAGTGCCAGGAGATGGTGGAGCGTGGACTTGACTCCAATCACATGATGATCGCAGAGTTCACCAACAACCACAAGCTGGATGCCAAGGACATTAGGGAGGCCATCTTCAAGCTCCATGAGAAAATCGAGCACCTCCAAGCCCAAATCTATTACCTGCAAAACCAAAATTGTGAGTATGAATATAGATTCAAGAGAATGAGTTTGGCTGCAGATTTGAGGATCCCGGAGACTCGATCATCCTTCTATGATGGTGAGCCCATGCCTTGGAAGATGGACGACAAGCCTACTACATCAACAACCCCATCACCACCACTTCCGAGAAAGGAGATATAATCATATGGGTATGGGCACTCCCCTTGGCAACTGCCAAGCTTGGGGGAGGTGCCCCGGTATCGTATCACCATCACACTCCTATCTTTACCGTTTTTCTTAGTTCAATCCTTTTAGTAATATCTTGATCTAGTAGAATAAAAGTTTTTGGTATGATCTAGTTTTGAGTTTTGCTTTATGATCCCTCTATGTAATCGAGTCCGTGAGTTATATATAATAAAGATTAGTGTTGAGTCAAGGGCTTGATTATTTGGCATGATCTTGAGTAAATAAAAGAAAAGAGAAAAGAACAAAAAGAAACAAAGAGATCATATTGATCTTATGGAGAGTAATGACTTCACATAGAAAGAGTTTGATGATTAAAAGTTGTTGAGAGTTGACAAACATAGTTTTGGTCATTGTTGCAATTAATAGGATAAAGAAAGAGAGGTTTCACATATAAATATACTATCTTGGACATCTTTTATGATTGTGAGCACTCATTAAAATATGACATGCTAAAGAATTGATGTTGGACAAGGAAGACAACGTAATGGGTTATGTTTTCTTATATCTCAAATAAAGTATATTGTCATGGATCATCCAACATGTTGAGCTTGCCTTTCCCCCTCATGCTAGCCAAATTCTTTGCACCAAGTAGAGATACTACTTGTGCTTCCAAATACCCTTAAACCCAGTTTTGCCATGAGAGTCCACCATATCTACCTATGGATTGAGTAAGATCCTTCAAGTAAGTTGTCATCGGTGCAAGCAATAAAAATTGCTCTCTAAATATGTATGATTGATTGGTGTGGAGGAAATAAGCGTTATACGATCTTGTGATGTGGAAGAAATAAAAGCGACGGACTGCATAATAAAGGTCTATATCACAAGTGGCAATATAAAGTGACGTTCTTTCGCATTAAGATTTTGTGCATCCAACCTTGAAAGTGCATGACAACCTCTGCTTCCCTCTGCGAAGGGCCTATCTTTTACTTTTATCTCCTACCTTATGCAAGAGTCATGGTGATCTTCACCTTTCCTTTTTACATTTTATCCTTTGGCAAGCACAGTGTGTTGGAAAGATCCTGATATATATATATATATATATATATATATATATATATATATATATATATATCTAATTGGATGTAAGTTAGCATGAACTATTATTGTTGACATTAACCTTGAGGTAAAAGGTTGGGAGGCGAAACTATAAGCCCCTATCTTTCTCTGTGTCCAATTAAAACTCCATAACCACAAGTATTGCGTGAGTGTTAGCAATTGTGAAAGACTAAATCATAGTTGAGTATGTGGACCTGCTGAAAAGCTCTGACGTAGACTCTTTCTGATGTTATGATAAATTGCAATTGCTTCAATGACTGAGATTATAGTTTGTTAGTTCTCAATAAAGTTTCTGATTCGTACTTGACATTGTGAATAGATTATTACTTGAGCATAAGAAATCATATGACAATATCCATATATGTTGCTGCTATAAGAATGATCATGATGCCCTCATGTCCGTATTTTATTTTGTCGACACCTCTACCTCTAAACATGTGGACATATTTATCGTTATCGGCTCCCGCTTGAGGACAAGCGAGGTCTAAGCTTGGGGGAGTTGATACGTCCATTTTGCATCATGCTTTTATATCGATATTTATTGCATTATGGGCTGTTATTACACATTATGTCACAATACTTATGCCTATTCTCTCTTATTTTACAAGGTTTCCATAAGGAGGGAGAATGCCGGCAGCTGGAATTCTGGGCTGGAAAAGGAGTAAATATTACACTACAAGAAATATGTCCACTAGTGACCTTATGTCAGTGACCCTGGAAGAATTGGTCATAGATCCATGACCATTTCAGACCAATTGGTCAAAAGCTGTTCGGGGGGCTCCAAACCCTAAACTATAACGACCATTTTGGTCAGAAAGGTCGTAATTTCCTTACACGAAATGGTCATAAAGCAGATAGCACAGGTCCGCTGCCTTATTTCTAGCTGGTCATAACCAATATAGATGGTCATAACCTTGTAAATTGTGGTGGGTTGCTATGACTAGGCGCCACCTCATCAGTTTTGCCTATGTGTCATGTCCATGTGGCAGTTTTTGCCCTAGGTTGTGAAGCAACCTATATTTCTGTCATTCCCAAAATTCCCAAAAAAAATCTCATAAATTCTTTGGGTCATATCTTCGTCAAATATGTAAAAAACCTTCCTTGCCTAGTTCAAAAATAATTCAAAAATATTCATTTTCCTATTCTGTTCAAAAAACACTTTGTGAAGGAAGTACCACTTTGGCATGTCCAAATGGTATCCATTTTGTACAGTGTTTTCCTATGCCCAAATAACCATCCTCCACGAAATGCCAGCTCAATCCATTCATTATTTTGAGCCCACCTTCAACATTTGTATTTATGTCCAGTGTGGTACTTTGCAAAGCAAGTACCACCTAGGCTCCTCCTTTTGAGCTGAAAATTTGTGAAGACGGTCTTCTTAGTAACTGATCATCCTCAGCCAAAACTCACGCCCATTAGCCATCTGCATTTCCCATACCGCTAAACAAACACTTGGCTGCTTATTCATGTTTGAGCATCGATCGGTCTCCTCGTGAGAATCTTATGTTGTGATTTTCTTCCTAGCACCTACCTGGGGAGTGCCCAACCCACTAGACATGCCTAGGCCACCCAGAACACATGGCAACGCCACGGTCACGCGGTGACCACGCGGCGGGCATGCGAGTTTACGCGCTCTAGAGTTGGGGCCCTCGGCCACCGTCCAAACCTCGACGTATCGCCACCAAACCATGTATTTATGATTAAATAGGTACTTATGTAACTAGAAATGATTTTTGGAAAAAATAAATAGCAAACTATGAGGCAGCTGCAGTTCAAATATGACCCGCTTCCTACTGAATCGGCGGGAATTTGTCTTTTTCACCAGAGGTGGATCAAAACTTTTGACACCCAACCATTTTGTCAATTGTGCATTAAATATGGCCTAGTATTTTAGAAAATTGATTTGGTCCAATGTTGCAACAAATATATGGTAGGTCCTTCACAAAAAAACTCATTTCAGGCACTCAGAAAATGGAAAATGAATTTTCCGTGCAAAGAAAATGAAAACTCCCTTAGGCAACATTGTTTGGAATTCCAAGATGCACCCTTGTGCACAATATGAGATCATTTGAACAAACTATGCCATGAATGTGGCCATAAGATTGATCATTTGGCTTGAAAGCCATGAATCTTCACACATGATAGCTCATTTTTTAGAACACTTTTTTAAAATAATTTCCGTATTACAAGTTTATTATTTTTCCTGGAAACTTGGTCACATATGATGACACAATCCGAAGGTTTTCCAATTTTTTGATTTTTTTTTATTTTTTATGCTCGTTTCAAAATGCGGTCAAAACGGCGGGAATGGCCGTTCCTAGCTAGTGGTTGAATCTTGGAATTTTTTTGGTGTTTCTCTGATTAAATAGATACTTATGTACCTAGAAATGATTTTTGAAAAAAATAATGAGCAAACTACGAGGCAGCTGCAGTTGAAATTTTACCCGCTTCCTACTGAATCGGCGGAAATTTGTCTTTTTCCGAGAGGTGGATCAAAACTTTTTACACCCAACCACTTGGTCAATTGTGCATTAAATATGTCCTAGTATTTTAGAAAATTGATTAGGTCCAATTTTGCAACAAATATATGGTAGGTCCTTCACAAAAAACCTCTTTTCGGGCACTCGAAAAATGGAAAATGAATTTTCCGTGCAAAGAAAATGAAAACTCCCTTATGAAACATTGTTTGGAATTCCAAGATGCACCATTGTGCACAATATGAGATCATTTGAATAAACTATGCCATGAATGTGGCCATAAGATTGATCATTTGGCTTGAAAGCCATGAATCTTCATGCATGATAGCTCGTTTCTGAGAACACTTTTTTAAAATAATTGTTGTATTACAAGTTTGTTATTTTTCATGGGAACTTGGCCACATATAATGAAACAATGTGAAGGTTTTCCAATTTTTTGATTTTTTTGAATTTTTTATGCCCGTTTCAAAATGCGCTGAAAACGGCGGGAATGACCGTTCCTAGCTAGTGGTTGAATCTTGGAATTTTTTTGGTGTTTCTGTGATTAAATAGATACTTATGCACCTATAAATTATTTTTGGAAAAATTAAAGAGCAAACTACAAGGCAGCTACAGTTCAAATTTGACCCGCTTCCTACTAAATCGGCGGAAATTTATCTTTTTCACGAGAGGTGGATCAAAACTTTTTACACCCAACCACTTGGTCAATTGTGCATTAAATATGTCCTAGTATTTTAGAAAATTGATTTGGTACAATTTTGCAACAAATATATGGTAGGTCCTTCACAAAAAAACCTCTTTTCGGGCACTCAAAAAATGGAAAATGAATTTTCCGTGCAAAGAAAATGAAAACTCCCTTAGGAAACATTGTTTGGAATTCCAAGATGCACCATTGTGCAGAATATGAGATCATTTGAATAAACTATGCCATGAATGTGGCCATAAGATTGATCATTTGGCTTGAAAGCCATGAATCTTCACGCATGATAGCTCGTTTCTGAGAACACTTTTTTAAAATAATTGTCGTATTACAAGTTTACTATTTTTTCTGGCAACTTTGTCACATATAATGACACAATGCAAAGGTTTTCCAATTTTTTGATTTTTTTTTAATTTTTTATGCCCATTTCAAAATGCGGTTAAAACGACGGGCTTGACTGTTCCAAGCTAGTGGTTGAAACTTGGAAAAAATTTGATGTTTCTCTTATTAAATAGATACTTATTTACCTATAAATGATTTTTGTAAAAAATAAAGAGCAAACTATGAGGCAGCTGCAGTTCAAATTTGACCCACTTCCTACTGAATCAGCAGAAATTGTTCTTTTTCACCAGAGGTGGATCAAGGCTTTTGACACCCAACCATTTGGTCAATTGTGCATTAAATATGGCCTAGTATTTTACAAAATTGATTTGTTCCAATTTTGCAACAAATATATGGTAGGTCCTTCACAAAAAAACTCATTTCGGGCACTCAGAAAATGGAAAATGAAATTTCCGTGCAAAGAAAATGAAAACTCCCTTAGGCAACATTGTTTGGAATTCCAAGATGCACCCTTGTGCACAATATATGATCATTTGAACAAACTATGAGGTAGGTGTTGCTCAAATTTGCCCCGCTTCCTACTCAATGGGTGAACTTTGTTTTTTTCATAAGAGGTGGATCAAAAACTTTTGACATGTAACTATTTGGTCAATTTTACATAAAATATGGTCTAATATTTTGGAAAAATGGAGTTGTGCTATGTTAGAACAAATATTTGGTAGCTTCTTCACAATAAAACCTTTTTATGCACTCGGAAAATGGAAAATAATTTTTTTGTGCAAAGAAAATGAAAGTTGTCGAACTATGCCGTTGTTTGCCATTCCAAGATGCACACTTATGCAAAAAACAAGATCATTTTGACAAACTATGCCATTATTATGTTTAACAAAATCAGAGTTTTGGGTCTAAAATTTTGAGATTCAAGTGCGAGACAACTGGCCAATAAGACGGGAGGCGCTGGGTTTCGGGATTTCCCTTCTCTGAAACACGTACGGTCGCTGATGCTTGATGTGCTACCGTTCTTGTAGTTGCTAGCAGAAGCAGAGCAGCCCACTGGTCATGGTGGTGCTATTCTTGTAGTCATAGTTTCACTTGTACTAAGGCCGAGTTTAGTCAATGCCAGTTAATCTTTGTCATGATGATTAGTTGATGAACCACCCAGGATTTTATCATACCTGAACTCAGCTCATTTCAGATCTGTGCTGGTTGTAGTATGGAACCTGCTTATAGATATGAGTTGCGTCCCAGCCATTTTAACTATGATTGGTAGTATTACTTCAGATTTGATGGTGAAATAACTAAATTGATGATGTGCTTTCTGTTAACTATATTCTAATGCATGCATACATGAGGAATGCACGGGTTAACTCATCCTTCTTGATTGACCCTCTCTATTAATTGATAATGTATGCTTTCCTTGTATTTAGTAATTTATATGGTTCTGGCCTCTTACAATTAAACATTATATCTGTTCTAATTGTAATACTGCATTATGGAACTGTTAAAAATCGCTGTTCTGGAATTATGCATCTTAGTGGAATTTCTATGTGTTCTCGTAGTTTATTTCTGATATAGTATTGTTGTATGTTTGGCTGTTCTTCAATTTTTTTTTCTTTACAGTATTGGTTTGCACATTCTTTCTGCTCATTGTCTGATTTGATACAATTTGCTTTCAGATGGAATACCTTGAGGAGCGCCCCATCTCCCTGTGGACTGAGAAGACCACCGAGAAGGAGCAGTTCGGTGTTGGCTTCTACCCCATCTCCCTTGCCGAGAGGGTCGTCGTCAGCACGAAGCACAACAACAACGAGCAGTACATGTGGGAGTCCCAGGCTGGTCGTTCTTTCACCGTCACTTGTGATACGCCTGGGGAGCAGCTCGGCAGGGGTACCAAGATGGTCCTCTACCTCAAGGACGACCATGTATGCAGTCCAAGCCTCCTATACAGTGATTGGTTTACTCTTCATGTTGTGGTTCTGTGCTTAGTTTAGCTGTATCGGATGTTTGCTTGTTTGGTTTATTCCTGATCTGAACTGTATGATTTTTGTGTCAGTTATGTCTGCGCTGCATAAGCTAAACTCTGTTAGATTCCATGATCAACTACTGTTGTTGTTGTATGGCAAACACCAAAGGCAAATCATATTTGTGATGCAGTTTCTGTAACTTGGCATTTCTACATGGCTTGTTTATATTGGCAATTATACACCGATGATGATGTTTACCTGCACTGCTTAATTCTGTGACACTAGCAAACTTATGTGAATATACTATGCTTGTTGTTGATCATTTGGTGCACTAGTATGCAGTTCTTGTTGTCAGTTCTTGTTTTCTTGATTCATTTATACTATATGATTCAGGTCTTATACTTTGCTAGTAGGTAGCAAACTATTGTTCTTTATGGGTGTACCATGCTATTGAAATTAAAATATGAACACAGATGGATGAGTTATTTATGCATATCACTTTCTTCTTTGTCGTTCACTTGTAGTGCCTACTGTACTGATATGAAAGGTCAAGCATGGAGGTTTCAAGAGCATCCCTTCGTCCTGGTAATGTTTTTTTGTTCCTTCTTAGTCTGCTGTAGTGGATCCTCTGAATCAAATCACGTTTCCTTTGTTCATTTTAATTAGAACATTTGGCCATTTGCGAATTATGGTTTGTTAATTGTAGATTATCTTTCTGGTGTGCCCGGCAGAACTCTGCAGTTTGCTTGCTTTAGGACAACACGAGGTATGCTCTGTTTCCTCTCTTCTTATTTAGCTCTTCAGATTTAGCACCCACCATTAGTTTGCAGTAAAGTCTCTATCAATCAAACTAATTGATTCACGCAAACATCCAGTAAATGGCTAAACTGCAGCTCTCAATGATTACTCTCCACTCTGAAATGCAGATCTGATTTCTCTCAATGTTCAGCGCCAAGGATCTCAATGTGGGGTGTGCTACTGCTATGGTGCCCACATTTGCTTCCATTTCTGCTCACAAGCATATGCACCTGCACGTCTAGTCTGTGGTAATTTTTTTTAGTCCGTGGTGGATCTCTCCATCTCTTGCATGCTCTGGTTGATCTTGGTTGGAACATTTGGCCATTTGCTATTATAGTTTGTAACTTGTAAATTATCTTCTTGTTCGCACTAGTCTAATTGCCCTATGTATTACACAACTTAATCGTCAACATGAATTGTTTGTGGAAATGCTTGTGTCATTGTCCAACTGTCTTATAAGTGTATTGATGTGGATGAGGTGTGTTGTGTGTTATCAATTGGCATCTAAATTAGTTCATCTTCCCACTTCCCTACCTGCTATTATGTGCTTGCAAGCTCAAATTTTGTGCTTCTATTACTACCTGCTATAATGTCCTTGCGTGCTTAAATTTTGTGCTTCTATTGCTATGGGCCTATCTTTTGCGGTAAAATAATGATGTTAGATGTCTGTTGGTTGCTGTATATGGGGAAGACGAATTAAATCCTGCAGTGTACTTGTCAATTCTAGCTTACATTGGTGTTTTTCGATCCTGTTCTAATTAATGTGTATAGTTCAAGCCCTTCTTTCTATCTAAATGTGTGCACTGAAGTTCAGTTGCCTTCTGAAAAATTATTGGTGCATTTTTTTGTTTCTCAAATACAAAATAGCTTGCTCATTTCAACTATGGCATCCCTACTGTTAACTTTCATATTGTGTCGTTGTTTTCTTGTATGAGAGTATCTCATTTTAACTAGCTGGAGAACAAAAAGCATGGTACTAGCCCAATTTGTGCGTTGTCATTCTAAATAACTATCCTTTTCTTGAATGGTCTGTTGGTAATATATTTACCCCAGTTTTTTTGATTCTTCTCTACTGATTCATGTAACAGGGCGACCGAGGAAGGCATGTTGTCTGTTTTCTTGAAGGCCGTTTTGTTTGTTCCCAGCCCTAACTACGGTTGTCCAGCTAGTTCGGCATGTTGTTCATATCACTATGGTAGTCCAACGAGTTTGGCATGTTGTGAGTTTGACATGTTCATGACGGGAGCAGGTGCCAGTTTGTGATTGCTTGTAAAGCTTGTAAAGTACTGTATTACACTTGTAGTCATTACTGTGATTGCCACTGTATTACAGTTGTAAGGATCTGGTTGCTCTTATTTGAAGTATTATGTGTGCTTTTTGTCTGCCCATTTAAATACTGATTCAAATATGAAGAATATGAGCCTGATAGATGGGACCCACTTACCAGAACATGACAAATGGGACCCAGTTACCAGAACCTGACAACTGGGACCCATCTGACTAGTGGACCCTTCTTTTGGGAAAAAAAGAAAAACTAAATTCGTTTAGACAAAAAGGCCACAACCCAACAATAAAAAAGGTTGCAATGTTGGGCTTGGCCCATGAAGCCGATCAAAAATTGATAGAAAAAATATATAAAAAGGCCGAATTGTTGGGCTAGGCCCATGTAGAAAATTGAATTGGACCGGCCTGATTCTTGTGCCACATCAGATTGCCATGTCGGATGCCTACGTGGCCTGGGGAGGCTGCTAGTGACCAAAACAAAACAGTAGGCATACTTTGGTCGTAAACGTCTATGACCTTCTCACAGAGAAGGTCGTTAATTTCAGTTTACGACTGCCAGCTTTTGACCTTCTGTTTTTGGTCAAAAAAAGGTCGCAAATGATAAACAATGACCTTTCAGTGACCAATAGTCAAGGTCACAAGTTGACATATTTCTTGTAGTGTTAGAGACATATTCTGCACAACTCCAAAAGTCCTGAAACTCAACGGAAGTTATTTTTGGAAATAATAAAAAATATTGAGCGGAAGAAATACCAGAGGGGGGCCACCCACCAGGCACGAGGGTGGGGGCGCGCCCCCTGCCTCGTGGGCCACCTGGTGGCCCTCTGATGCCCATCTTCTGCTATATGAAGTCTTTCGTCCGAAGAAAAATAATAAGCAAGCTTTCGGGACGAGACTCCGCCGCCACGAGGCGGAACCTTGGCGGAACCAATCTAGGGCTCCGGCGGAGCTGTTCTTCTGGGACACTTCCCTCCGGGAGGGGGAAATCATCGCCATCGTCATCACCAACGCTCCTCTCATCGGGAGGGGGCCAATCTCCATCAACATATTCACCAGCACCATCTCCTCTCAAACCCTAGTTCATCTCTTGTATCCAATTCTTGTCTCTAAGTCTGGGATTGGTACCTGTAGGTTGCTAGTAGTGTTGATTACTCCTTGTAGTTGATGCTAGTTGGTTTATTTGGTGGAAGATCATATGTTCAGATCCTATATGCATATTAATACTCCTCTGATTATGAACATGAATATGCTTTGTGAGTAGTTATGTTTGTTCCTGAGGACATGGGAGAAGTCTTGCTATTAGTAGTCATGTGAATTTGGTATTCGTTCGATATTTTGATGAGATGTATGTTGTCTCTCCTCTAGTGGTGTTATGTGAACGTCGACTACATGACACTTCACCATTATTTGGGCCTAGAGGAAGGCATTGGGGAGTAATAAGTAGATGATGGGTTGCTAGAGTGACAGAAGCTTAAACCCTAGTTTATGTGTTGCTTCGTAAGGGGCTGATTTGGATCCATATGTTTCATGATATGGTTAGGTTTACCTTAATACTTCTTTTGTAGTTGCGGATGCTTGCAATAGGAGTTAATCATAAGTGGGATGCTTGTCCAAGTAAGGACAGCACCCAAGCACCGGTCCACCCACATATCAAATTATCAAAGTACCGAACGTGAATCATATGAACGTGATGAAAACTAGCTTGACGGTAATTCCCATGTGTCCTCGGGAGCGTTTTTCTCTATATAAGAGTTTGCCCAGGCTTGTCCTTTGCTACAAAAAGGATTGGGCCACCTTGCTGCACTTTATTTACTTTTGTTACTTGTTGCTCGTTACAAATTATCTTATCACAAAACTATCTGTTACCTATTATTTCAGTGCTTGCAGAGAATACCTTGCTGAAAACCGCTTATCATTTCCTTCTGCTCCTTGTTGGGTTCGACACTCTTACTTATCGAAAGAACTACGATAGATCTCCTATACTTGTGGGTCATCAGCGTACCGCAAAACGGAGGAAACAAACTTCTCTTTGACCTCCTATGGTCGAAACGGGGTCCTGTTGATCGGGAGAGGTGTGGCGTACCGCAAAACGGAGGAAACGGACTTCTCTTCGACCTCCTATGGTCGAAACGGGGGGTCTTGTTCATCGGGAGGGGTGTGGTGTACCACAAAATGGGACTCCACGGGCTACTATTCATCCACCGTCTACTACCTCGCTCCAGCCTCCACGGGCTACTGTTCATCCATCGTCGACCTCCTCCAGCCTCCACATGCACATTTAAGTCTAACCCACTTCCTATGCATAGGGATTTTGTGATCAAACAACTTATGGGAACAATAATCAACTAGCATAGGAAGGCAAAACAAGCATAACTTCAAGATTTTCAACACATAGAGAAGAAACTTGATATTATTGCAATTCCTACAAGCATATGTTCCTCCCTCATAATAATTTTCAGTACCATCATGAATCAATTCAACAATATAACCAGCACATAAAGCATTATTTTCATGATGCACAAGCATAGAAATTTTACTACTCTCCACATAAGCAAATTTATTCTCATCAATAGTAGTGGGAGCAAACTCAACAAAATAACTATCATGTGAAGCATAATCCAATTGAAAATTAAAATCATGATGACAAGTTTCATGGTTATCTTTATTCTTTATAGCATACGTGTCATCACAATAATCATCATAAATAGGAGGCATGCTTTCATCATAATAAATTTGCTCATCAAAACATGGGGGACTAAACATATCATCTTCATCAAACATAGCATCCCCAAGCTTGTGGCTTTGCATATCATTAGCATCATGGGTATTCAAAGAATTCATACTAACAACATTGCAATCATGCTCATCATTCAAAGATTTAGTGCCAAACATTTTAATGCATTCTTCCTCTAGCAATTGAGCACAATTATCAGAATCCTTATTTTCACGGAAGACATTAAAAAGATGAAGCATATGAGGCACCCTCAATTCCATTTTTTTGTAGTTTTATTTTATAGACGAAACTAGTGATAAAACAAGAAACTAAAAGATTCGATTGCAAGATCTAAAGATATACCTTCAAGCACTCACCTCCCGGGCAACGGCGCCAGAAAAGAGCTTGATGTCTACTACGCAACCTTCTTCTTGTAGACGCTGTTGGGCCTCCAAGTGCAGAGGTTTGTAGGACAGTAGCAAATTTCCCTCAAGTGGATGACCTAAGGTTTATCAATCCGTGGGAGGCGTAGGATGAAGATGGTCTCTCTCAAACAACCCTGCAACCAAATAGCAAAGAGTTTCTTGTGTCCCCAACACACCCAATACAATGGTAAATTGTATAGGTGCACTAGTTCGGCGAAGAGATGGTGATACAAGTGCAATATGGATAGTAGATATAGGTTTTTGTAATCTAAAAATATAAAAACAGCAAGGTAACAAGTGGTAAAAGTGAGCACAAACGATACTGCAATGCGTTAAAACAAGGCCCAAGGTTCATACTTTCACTAGTGCAAGTTATCTCAACAATAATAACATAATTGGATCATATAACAATCCCTCAACGTGCAAGAAAGAGTCACTCCAAAGTCACTAATAGCGGAGAACAACCAAAGAGATTATTGTAGGGTACGAAACCACCTCAGAGTTATCCTTTCTGATTGATCTATTCAAGAGTCCATAGTAAAATAACACGAAGCTATTCTTTCCGTTCGATCTATCCTAGAGTTCGTACTAGAATAACACCTTAAGACACAAATCAACCAAAACCCTAATGTCACCTAGATACTCCAATGTCACCTCAAGTATCCGTGGGTATGATTATACGATATGCATCACACAATCTCAGATTCATCTATTCAACCAACACAAAGAACTTCAAAGAGTGCCCCAAAGTTTCTACCGGAGAGTCAAGACGAAAACGTGTGCCAACCCCTATGCATAAGTTCACAAGGTCACTGAACCCGCAAGTTGATCACCAAAACATACATCAAGTAGATCACGTGAATATCCCATTGTCACCACAGATAAGCACATGCAAGACATACATCAAGTGTTCTCAAATCCTTAAAGACTCAATCCGATAAGATAACTTTAAAGGGAAAACTCAATCCATTACAAGAAGATAGAGGGGGAGAAACATCATAAGATCCAACTATAATAGCAAAGCTCGCGATACATCAAGATCGTGCCAAATCAAGAACACGAGAGAGAGAGAGAGAGAGAGAGAGAGAGATCGAACACATAGCTACTGGTACATACCCTCAGCCCCGAGGGTGAACTACTCCCTCCTCGTCATGGAGAGCGTTGGGATGATGAAGATGGCCACCGGTGAGCGATCCCCCCTCCGGCAGGGTGCCGGAACAGGGTCCCTATTGGTTTCTTGGTGGCTACAGAGGCTTGCGGCGGCGGAACTCCCGATCTAGGTTATTTTCTGGAGGTTTGGGTATATATAAGAGGTGTTGGCGTCAGGAACAAGTTAGGGGGGACTTCGAGGCGGCCACGAGGTAGGGGGCGCGCCCAGAGGGTAGGGCGCGCCCCCCACCCTCGTGGGTGCCTCGGGACTCTTCTGGTCCATCTCTGATGCTCTGTGGGCTTCTTCCGGTCCAAAAATAATCTCCGTGAAATTTCAGGTCAATTGGACTCCGTTTGGTTTTCCTTTTCTGCGATACTCAAAAACAAGGAAAAAACAGAAACTGGCACTGGGCTCTGGGTTAATAGGTTAGTCCCAAAAATCATATAAAATAGCATATAAATGCATATAAAACATAATATAATAGCATGGAACAATCAAAAATTATAGATACGTTGGAGACGTATCAAGCATCCCCAAGCTTAATTCCTGCTCGTCCTCGAGTAGGTAAATGATAAAAACAGAATTTTTGATGTGGAATGCTACCTAACATAATTTTCAATGCAATTTTCTTTATTGTGGCATGAATGTTCAGATCCGAAAGATTCAAGACAAAAGTTTAATATTGACATAAAAATAATAATACTTCAAGCATACTGACCAAGCAATTATGTCTTCTCAAAATAACATAGCCAAAGAAAGCTCATCCCTACAAAATCATATAGTTTGGCTATGCTTTCATCTTCGTCACACAAAATATCCAAATCATGCACAACCTCGGTTTCAGCCAAGCAATTGTTTTATACTTTAGCCTTTTCAAACTTTTTCAACTTTCACGCAATACATGAGTGTGAGCCATGGACATAGCACTATGGGTGGAATAGAATATAATGATGGGGGTTGTGTGGAGAGGACAAAAAGGAAGAAAGTCTCACATTGACGCGGCTAATCAACGGGCTATGGAGATGCCCATCAATTGATGTCAATGCGAGGAGTAGGGATTGCCATGCAACGGATGCACTAGAGCTATAAATGTATGAAAGCTCAACAAAAGAAACTAAGTGGGTGTGCATCCAACTTGCTTGCTCACGAAGACCTAGGGCATTTGAGGAAGCCCATTGTTGGAATATACAAGCCAAGTACTATAATGAAAAATTCCCACTAGTATATGAAAGTGACAAAATAAGAGACTCTCTATCATAAAGATCATGGTGTTACTTTGAAGCACAAGTGTGGAAAAAAGGATAGTAGCATTGTCCCTCTTTTTTTCTTTTTTTGGGCCCTTTTTTTATTTGGCCTTTCTCTCTTTTTTTATTTTTTTTATTTGGGACAATGCTCTATTAATGATGATCATCACACTTCTATTTATTTACAACTCAATGATTACAACTCGATACTAGAACAAAATATGACTCTATTATGAGTGCCTCCGGCGGTGTACCGGGATGGGCAATGAATCAAGAGTGACATGTATGATAAATTATGCATGGTGGCTTTGCCACAAATACGATGTCAACTACATGATCATGCAAGGCAATATGACAATGATGAAGCGTGTCATAATAAACGGAATTGTGGAAAGTTGCATGGCAATATATCTCGGAATGGCTATGGAAATGCCATAATAGGTAGGTATGGTGGCTGTTTTGAGGAACATATAAGAAGGTTTATGTGTGATAGAGTGTATCGTATCACGGGGTTTGGATGCACCGGCGAAGTTTGCACCAACTCTCGAGGTGAGAAAGGGCAATGCACGGTACCGAAGAGGCTAGCAATGATGGAAGGGTGAGAGTGCGTATAATCCATGGACTCAACATTAGTCATAAAGAACTCGCATACTTATTGCAAAAATCTACAAGTCATCAAAAACAAAGTACTACACGCATGCCCCTAGGGGAAGGGTTGGTAGGAGTTAACCATCGCGTGATCCCGACCTCCACACAAAGGATGACAATCAAAGAAATGCCTCATGCTTCAAATTTGTCACACAACGTTTACCATACGTGCATGCTACGGGACTTGCAAACTTCAATACAAGTATTTCTCAAATTCACAATTACTCAACTAGCACAACTCTAATATTACCATCTTCATATCTCAAAACAATCATCAAGTATCAAACTTCTCATAGTATTCAATGCACTCTATATGGAAGTTTTTATTATACCCATCTTGGATGCCCATCATATTAGGACTAGTTTCATAACCAAAGCAAATTACCATGCTGTTTAGGACTCTCAAAATAATATAAGTAAAGCATGAGAGTTCATCTATTTCTTCAAAATAAAACCACCGTCGTGCTCTAAAAGGATATGAGTGAAGCACTAGAGCAAATGACAAACTACTCCGAAAGATATAAGTGAAGATCAATGAGTAGTCGAATAATCATGCAACTATGTGAAGATTCTCTAACATTTAAGAATTTCAGATATTGGGATATTATTCAAACAGCAAGCAAAACAAAATAAAACGACATTTCAAGGATAGCACAACTCATGTGAAGAAGCAAAAACTTAGGCTCAACCGAGGCTAACCGATAATTGTTGATGAAGAAAGGTGGGATGCCTACCGGGGCATCCCCAAGCTTAGATGCTTGAGACTTCTTGAAATAATATCTTGGGGTGCCTTGGTCATCCCCAAGCTTGAGCTTTTGTGTCTCCTTAATTCCTCTCATATCACGGTTTCCTAAATCTCGAAAGCTTCATCCACACCAAACTCAACAAGAACTCGTGAGATAAGTTAGTATAAACCAATGCAAAAACCTTATCATTTTCCACTGTAACATATCACTAAATTTATTATTCAACATTGCATACTAAATGCCTCTGCATATTTAATACTCCTATCCTCAAATAGAATCATTAAACGAGTAAACATATGCAAACAATGCAAACATAACAGCAATCTGCCAAAACAGTACAGTCTGTAAAGAATGCAAGATTCATCATACTTCCCTAACTCCAAAAATTATGAAAACTTACCACACTGTAGAAGATTTATCAGAGCTCAATATGCAAAAAGTTTCAACATTTTATCATATTCTGAATTTTCTAGGGAATTTTTGCAACAGCGGTAAACTTTCTGTTTTGAAACAGCAACATGTATACTTGCAAAATAAGCATGGCAAAAGCTATCCTTGACATTTTTATTGAAAATAAAGATGCAAAACATTATTCTAAATAACAGCAAGAAAATACTAACAAAAGAAAATGACGCTCCAAGCAAAACACATATCATGTGGTGAATAAAAATATAGCTCAAAGTAAAGTTACCGATGAACGAAGACGAAAGAGGGGATGCCATCCGGGGCATCCCCAAGCTTAGTTGCTTGGTTGTCCTTGAATATTACCTTGGGGTGCCTTAGGCATCCCCAAGCTTAGGCTCTTGCCACTCCTTATTCCATAGTCCATCGAATCTTTACCCAAAACTTGAAAACTTCACAACAGAAAACTCAACAGAAAACTCGTAAGCTTCGTTAGTATAAGAAAATAAAACCACCACTTAGGTACTGTTGTGAACTCATTCTAAATTCATATTGGTGTAATATCTACTGTATTCCAACTTCTCTATTGTTCATACCCTCCTATACTACTCATAGATTCATCAAAATAAGCAAACAACACAATGAAAATAGAATATGTCAAAAACAGAACAGTCTGTAGCAATCTGTATCAAACATATACTTCTGGAACCCCAAAAATCCCGAGAAATTAGGAAGTCCTAAGCAATTTGTTTATTAATCTTCTGAAAAAAGAATCAACTGAAAAGCATGTTCCTGCTTCGTGGGCTTCTTCTGGTCCAAAAATAATCTCCGTGAAATTTCAGGTCAATTGGACTCCGTTTGGTTTTCCTTTTCTGCGATACTCAAAAACAAGGAAAAAACAGAAACTGGCACTGGGCTCTGGGTTAATAGGTTAGTCCCAAAAATCATATAAAATAGCATATAAATGCATATAAAACATCCTACATGGATAATACAATAGCATGGAACAATCAAAAATAATAGATACGTTGGAGACATATCAGTATTGAGGATCAAAGAGACACAAGAAGCCATCTAGCTACCTGCTATGGACCCGCAGGTCTGTGTAAACTACTCATGCTTCATCAGAAGGGCAATAGAGTTGATATAGAAGCCCTCCATGATTGAATCCCCTCCGGCAGGGTGCTGGAAAAGGTCCCAAGATGGGATCTCACGGGTACAGAAGGTTGCAGCGGCGGAAAAGTATTTTGGTGGACGCTTCTGGTCGTTTGGGAATAATTATAAATTTATAGGCCAAATATTAGGGTTGGAGGACTCCCGCGGGGCCCACAAGCCAGCCCCCCCCCCCCTAGGGCACGCCCTGAGGGCTTGTGGAGTCCTCGGGACTCTTCTGGCTTCCTCCTCAAGTCCAACATGTGTCTTCTGGTCCAAGAAAAATCATCGTAAAGTGTTATTCGGTTTGGACTCCGTTTGATATTCCTTTTCTGTAAAACTCAAAAATAAGGAAAAACAGAAACTGGTACTAGGCTCTGGGTTAATAAGTTAGTCCCAAAAATAATATAAAATAGCATATTAAGGCATATAAAACATCCAAAACAGATAATATAATAGCATGGAACAATCAAAAATTAGAGATACGTTGGAGACGTATCAAGCATCCCCAAGCTTAATTCCTGCTCGTCCTCGAGTAGGTAAATGATAGAAACAAAATTTTGATGTGGAATGCTACCTAACATATTTATCCTTGTAATTTTCTTTATTGTGGCATAAATATTCAGATCCATAAGATTCAAAACAAAATTTTAATATTGACATAAAAACAATAATACTTCAAGCATACTAATAAAATAATCGTGTCTTCTCAAAATAATATGGCCAAAGAAAGTTATCCCTACAAAATCATATAGTCTGGCTATGCTTCATCTTCATCACACAAAGTATTAAATCATGCACAACCCTGATGACAAGCCAAGCAATTGTTTCATACTTTTGATGTTCTCAAACTTTTTCAACTTTCACACAATACATGAGCGTGAGCCATGGATATAGCACTATAAGTGGAATAGAATATGGTGGTTGTGGAGAAGACAAAAAGAAGGAGATAGTCTCACATCAACTAGGCGTATCAACGAGCTATGGAGATGCCCATCAATAGATATCAATGTGAGTAAGTAGGGATTACCATGCAACGGATGCACTAGAGGTATAAGTTTATGAAAGTTCAAAAATAAACTAAGTGGGTGTGCATCCAACTCGCTTGCTCACGAAGACCTAGGGCAATTTGAGGAAGCCCATCATTGGAATATACAAGCCAAGTTCTATAATGAAAAATTCCCACTAGTATATGAAAGTGACAACATAGGAGACTCTCTATCATGAAGATCGTGGTGCTACTTTGAAGCACAAGTGTGGAAAAATGATAGTAACATTGCCCCTTCTCTCTTCTCTCTCTTTTTTTGGTGGGCTTCTTTGGCCTCCTTTATTTTTGTAAAGTCCGGAGACTCATCCCAACTTGTGAGGGAATCATTGCTTCCTTCATCCTTTCCTCCGTGTTAAGATGTTTGAAGCACTCGACGACTGAGATCGAGGCGGCCGGTGCGGAGGCGGCTGGTGAGGAGGAGTCGGCGACATAGTGAGCGAGGGAGCTCGGACAACTGGTCTGGGAAGACAAGAATGCCATTTTCCGCCTGAACTACCGAACTGGAACTTTTTAAATCGTGCGCATACCAAAACTATGAACATCCTTCTCACCATTGTTGTGATTGAGCGCTATGAACACCGCTCTATAATTTGCTAATATTGATGTGCGTTTGAAATGAAACTGGACGTTTAGGGGATGCGCTTGGATGGTTGGCTCCCGTATCTGTGTCTGTGGACGTGTTCGGATAAGTCCATGAACGGATACAGTGCCCATTTGGAGGGTCGGCGTTGGAGATGACCTTAGGCCAACTCCAACGCATGATCCCAAATGGTCCGGCCACGTCCGTTTGGGGGTAAACGGACAAAAATCGCGGCCCAATATGCGGGGGAAAATGGACAAATGTATTTTTTTGTCCGCCATGAACGCATTTCTGGCCCAAATTTGGGTCATGTTAATTTGCGTCAAAATGGACAGCGCGAGGACGGGCGGGACGCGCGCCCTTGTCCTCCCCTGGCCCGCCTGCCAGGGACACAACGCACCAAGGTTGGCGCCCCGAAGGTCATCGCCGCCAAGGCCACGCATGCAGCGATGGCGCATGCCCTCGCCATGCTAGGGTTGTGCCGGCCTGGGTCGGACATTCTCTCTGCCTTTTCCATGGTCGCGGCAAGCACAGGCTCGTCGGTCGTTCGCCCTCCATAGTACCAGTCGCCGAGCTCCTCCATAACACCTAAGATGGTCGGTTTTCATCCTCCACGGTAGCATGCTCAAACTCGGTTCTCCATGTCACCGGACGTCAGCGTGATCGCACCCAACGCCGCCGCCAACTCGGCCGTCATCGACCTCAACGTCACGCCTAGGTACAGTGGCACTGGCCAGCCGTCCGACGGGATGCAAAGGAAGCAGCCCCGGTCGATTCCTACGGCCAACCCTTCCCGGTGCCCGCAACCTGTTACACAAAATTTCAATCCCGATGCGGGCAGACGACAACCCCGACTACAACGCGTTCATGGAGAATGTTATCTATGAGGGTCGTGGACAGGCCTTTCACCCCGAGGGCCAAGGCCAAGGATTCGATCCCGACGAGACCCAAAGCCAAGACGGCCGCGACTAAGATGGTGCCGACCACTATGAAGAAGAAGAGGCCGACGACCATGACAACTCATGGCATGAAGATGAGGACATGAATTGTAAAGATGAGGAAGAAGAGGTCGACATTGTGGAGGAGCCATTTGTTTATTGAAAGTGCAACTATCCCTGGGTGGTTTTAGTAATTCCTAACAACATATAGCTCATTGAGCTAATGCTATTTCAAGATAAATATTTCAGGAAAGCTCAATGGTTGGCATGCCATGGATTAGAAAAGTGGACCCCTCAAAATGCCAAGGACAAAAGGTTTGGCTCAAGCTCAAAGCACAAGACTCTACTTTTTTCATTTTAGTGATCCAAGATCACATTGAGTCCATAGGAAAAGCCAATACTATTAAGAGGGGATGAGGTGTTGCTTAATGAGTTTCTTGCTCAAAATGCTTAGTGATATGCTCCAAAAACCCTCAACTACTTTCTCATATCCACATATGTCCCAAACCAAAAGTCAAACTCGGCCCCACCGATTTGATCTATCCGGCGCCACCGAGTTCACTTGACATAGCCACTGCCAGAAACCCTAGTCTTTTCGGTCTCACCGAGATATGCAATCGGCTCCACCGAGTTTGCTTGGCCAACTTTCTGTTTCACTTATTACCCAAATCGGTCCCACCGAGTTTGAGTAATTGGTCAAACCGAGATGAGGCTTTACCCTAACCCTGGCACATCGGTCCCACCGAGTTGATCAATTCGGTCCCACCGAAATGCCTAACGTTCACATTTTGAACCAAATCAGTCTGACCGAGTTTTCTGATTCGGTCCCACCGAGTTTGGTAAATTGTGTGTAACGGTTAGATTTTGTGTGGAGGCTATATATACCCCTCCACCCACTCTTCATTCGTGGAGAGAGCCATCAGAACATGCCTACACTTCCAACATACATTTTCTAAGAGAGAACCACCTACACTTGTGTTGAGGTCAAGATATTCCATTCCAACCACATAAATCTTGATCTCTTGCCTTCGCCAAGTTGCTTTCCACTCAAATCTTCTTTCCACCAAATCCAAATCCTGTGAGAGAGAGAGTTGAGTGTTGGGGAGACTATCATTTGAAGCACAAGAGCAAGGAGTTCATCATCAACACACCATTTGTTACCTCTTGGAGAGTGGTGTCTCCCAGATTGGCTAGGTGTCACTTGGGAGCCTCCGTCAAGATTGTGGAGTTGAACCAAGGAGTTTGTAAGGGCAAAGAGATCGCCTACTTCGTGAAGATCTACCCGAGTGAGGCAAGTCCTTCGTGGGCGACAGCCATGGTGGGATAGACAAGGTTGCTTCTTCGTGGACCCTTCGTGGGCGGAGCCCTCCGTGGACTCGCGCAACCGTTACCCTTCGTGGGTTGAAGTCACCATCAACGTGGATGTACGATAGCACCACCTATCGGAACCACGGATAAAAAATCTCCGTGTCAACATTGCGTTTGCTCCCTCAAACTCCTCCATTTACCTTCATATGCAATTGTTTTACATTCCGCTGCTATACTCTTAGAATTGCATGTGTAGATTGATTGCTTGACTTGTGCAAAGTTGCTAAAATCTGCCAAGAACTAAAATTGGGAAAAGGCTAGACTTTTATCTGGTCAAGTAGTCTAATCACCCCCCCCCCCTCTAGACATACTTTCGATCCTACAAGTGGTATCAGAGCTTGGGTCTCCATTTGCTTTGATTTCCATAGCTTTTGGTGGTCATAGCCTTGGTTTCACAACCTAGGAGAGTGTGGCGTCTAGCAAGGGAAATTACCACCGTAGAGGTCCTTACTTTGATGGTACTAATTTTGCTAGTTGGAAGCATAAGATGAAAATGCATATTCTTGGACATAACCCTGCCGTTTGGGCTATTGTGTGTATTGGCTTGCAAGGTGAATTCTTTGATGGGAGAGAACCAAACCGTGAAGCTACCGCGGAAGAGTTGAAGATGCTGCAATACAATGCTCAAGCTTGTGATATTCTCTTCAACGGATTGTGCCCCGAAGAATTCAACAAAATCAGCCATCTTGAGAATGCAAAGGAAATTTGGGATACTTTGATTGATATGCATGAAGGTACTGACTCCGTCAAGTGAGAAGCAAACCTTCAATGAAGAATTGAGTCTAATGGTGAAGAACTTCAACAAATTCTACAAGAGAAGGAGCAAGGAAAGAAGCTCCAAGTCAAGATCCTACAATGGCAAGAGATCTTCAAGTCGCGAAAGAAATTGCTACAATTGTGGAAGACCCGGACACTACTCCAATGAGTGTACGGCTCCCTACAAAAGAAGAGAAGATTCTCCCAAGAGAAGGAGTAGAAGAGAAGAATCACCACCAAGAGAAAGAAGGAGTAGAGATGATCGTTATGAACGAAGACCCTCTCGGAGAAGCAAGGATTCGAAAAGGAAGGATAAGTCATCAAGGAGCTACACAAAAGGAAGACATCAAGCTCATGTTGGCGAATGGGTATCCGGTTCCGACTCCGGCCATCACTCCGAAAGAAGTTATCACTCCGACTCCGAATATACTCAAGATGAAGGTGTTGCCGGACTAGCACTTGTGACAACCAACTCCTACGACATATTTGACTCACCAAATGAAGGAATTGGGAGATGCTTCATGGCTAAAGGTCCAAAGGTAACACACCCCGAGTATGTTGATTTCAATAGTGATGAAGATGATTTGCTAGGAGATGATGATTTACTTGTTGACAACTCTAGTTATGAAAACTATGATGAACTTGCTATTAATCATTCTAATCAAGATAAAACGAATGACGATGATAAGAAGGAGATTGAGCGTCTAACTAAAGAACTAAACACTCTTAAGTTAGCTCATGAAACTACCTTGGAAGATCATCGAGAACTTTTAAAGACTCATGATAAGCTACGCTTTGAAAAGCTCAACCTTGAGCAAGAACATGAGTTTTTAAAGGCAATCAATGATGATCTTCGTAAGAAAAGTTCTTCTTACATTGCCAAGCGTTTACTCTTGTCTACTTACATGCCACAAGTTAAATCTAGCAACAAGAACAAGAAAGATTCTTCATCTAGTAGTAACAACAATCATGCTAAATCAAATGTCGTTGCTTCTAGTAGTTCTCTTGATTCCACTAATGATTCTCTTAGCCAAGTTACACTTGAGCAAGAAAATAGCTTATTGAAGGGAATTATAGAGAAAGGTGTCTACAAGAGCCTTGCCGGAAGTAAGCAATTTGAGGAAATTGTACGCAAGCAAGGAAGGCACCGGAAGAATCAAGGTGTTGGTTTTGAATGAAAGTTCAATGCCAATGGAGTTGAGTGGGAAGAAGATCAATACCCCAAGACGAAGTTTGTTCCTCAACAAGAGAAGTATGATCCTACTTCTTTCCAAGGAACACAAGCTCAAGATGATCTTCCACCACAAGACCACAAGCAAAAAAGGCAAGGACAAGCTTCAAGAGGAGATTGATGCATTTGAAGAAGCACCTAAGGCCTTGGTCAAGTGGGTTCCCAAGACTACATAAAGTTCCACTTCATCAAGTATGACTACAACTCCAAGGATTCCCATCAAGATGGTGTGGATCCCGAAGAAGAAGAACTAGAGAGTTCTTGAGGGTGACTCCGCCAACATACTTCACTCTTATCATTTGGCAAGGACAAGTGCAAACATCTTCCATATCTTGCACTAGTTCATGGAGTCACAAACCCTCTTGTTGGTAAGACAAGGGACAAGGTAACCTAATGCTTTCATGGACATCATCTTGTGTATACATCACTCTATGTCTATGGATATCCTTGCTTGTTCCTTGTGGGACTAACCCGTGTATGTATTGAAAGTGCAACTCACTCCAATGGATTGCTCCGAAAGATCTACATCAACATTGATAATCCACATCTTCATTACCTACATGAAGTCATCATCGACAAAACCCAATGTTAGTTCATCCCTCTTAGGGGGGATATCACATCTAGGGGGAGCTTTACTCTAAGAATTGAGCTAAAGCAACTCTAATGGTGTGAGCACAACAATGCTTTATGTAAAAGTGGTAACCCCACTTGTGCTTAAACGATGAGTATGACCTATGATCAAATGTTCTCATTTGACTCCTAAGTCAATATACTCATATATAGATGACCTAGTCATCGCCAATTGCTTGATAGATGCTAGAGTGTTTGTGCATGCTTTGTCACATATTTCATTTGCCATTTTAATTGTGTGAGCATGTTGGATGCATGTTTTACTCATTCGAGGACATCCATTTGTTTCTTTGATTGTTTGGCTTCTTTCTCTTTTGCCAAATGGATGGACAAGAATGCCTAAGAACTCCCTCTAGCTATCTATGCTTTCCTCGTCTCAAACTCTATTAATGCTACATCACAAAGTTTGATCAAGTCAGATTCGAACCACTCTGTGTGAGGAGCACTCGGAGTCCCCGATTCGTCATAGACTTAAACTTCCAAAACCTCTTTGTGCATCTTGGTCTGGCCGATTCATCCTTTCCGGTCCTACCGAGATCACTTAGTTGATCTAGGTTTTCAATCTCGGTGCAACCGATTAGAACCTTTCGGTCACACCGAGTTGCAGTAACTGCCTGCAGTTTTGCATCTCGGTGCCACCGATTTGTTCCACTCGGTCACACCGACAGGGTCAGGATATACATACTGACGGGTCAAATTTTGGAAAATTTTCCGAAACCCTTCACCTGCGCGTGACCTGATCTGCCTCTTCGGGTCTCCGGACCGTCCTCTCGGCACCAGCGACCTCCCGCCGCTGGTCTCCGCCGCCGTCAATGGCAATCTGCTCCGCCGTTGCCGCTGTAGCGAACACTCGCCGCTCTAGGGTAAGTGTTCGACCCCTTGTGCTGTCTTTTTCACTCCGATTCCTAGCACAAGGACAATGCCATGTTTCTTGCAACGATTGAGATTGATCCATCCAGCCAAAACTTCCTTAGGTCTAGATTGATTCGAAAATTTTAGGGTTAGCTCTCCGCAGAACTCATCTCGGACCGACCGAAATGTAGAAATCGGTCTCACCGATTCGGCCTTGGCCATTGCACATGCGCTTTTCGGTCCGACCAAAACGTGCAAATTGGTGTGACCGAGTTCAAGATTCTGTGAAACCCTAGCAATCTCGGTGCCACCGAACTGTGACTCGGCCCAACCGAGTTCACTAGTTTAGGTTCCAAGTATTGCTTCGGTATCACCGAGTTTGTCAATTCGGTAGCTCCGAGATCACTTCTGTAGAGAACTAAAACTAAGCTTTTTGACTCAATTGTTTTGCAAAACTTCTGCACTTTGTGATGCTCATCTACTCTACCTCATCTACAACCTATTCACAGGGTCTGCTGACAGTTTTCCTGAAGATGTCTGATCAAAGTGACAGTCAGAACAAGTCTGAGGAGCAGGTTCAGATGAGTGAGGGCACTAGTCCCTCAAGCAGCTATGATGAGGGCAGCAGGAGCACACCTAGTAACTTGCCCAAGGTAGCTACCAGGACAAGGAAGAAGAGAACCTCAGATTCTGAGGATGAGGACTATGTGGCTGTTGAGGATGAAGCCACTTCAAGGAAAAAGGTGCTGAAAAAGGAATATGGCACAGCTGTTGCAAGTAAGCCTGGACTGAAAACAAAGGCTCCAGGAAGAAGAATGCCAATGTCCAAGCCAAGGAAAGTTGCCACAGGTGAAACTATGAAGTTCATCATTGAATCTGAAGAAGAGGAAGCTGGTGAGGACAAGAAGAAGAAGAGGGCAAGAACCACTACTGCCAGAGTTCTTGGCAAGCCCTCAATGAAGAGAGATTCTGAAGGAGAAGAGAAGGAGAAGAGGATGTTGCACCAGCACCCAAAGCCCAGAAGCTTATGGGAGATGCAATCAGATCAGGGGCTGCTCCATCTAAGCCCAAGTCTGCTCCCAAAGCTCCAGCTCAAAAGTCTGCACCCAAGAGAAGCACCAGGAACATCCCTGCTGAGGAGAAGAACAAGGCCCCAGTGCCTCAAGTTGAAGAAGAAGATGATTAAGCCCAAGTGCTAAGGAAGCTCAAGCCCAAGATCCCTGACCACAATGATGCACATCCAGTTGCAGAAAATATGAAGATCAGGAAGGATTCAGGACTAAGATTTTGGAGACAGTCTAATCCATATGCTGTCAGGAGGAGAACTGTTGTGGATTACAGGTTCCACACAAAGGAACAACAAGACTTTTATGAGACTATCCTGCTTGACAAGAAGCCCATAGTGTGTGACATGAGATGGGCTGATTGGGAACACATCAAGGAGAATGAAGATCACTTCCCAGGAGTTTATGACAGCTTCAAATCATGTGGAGTTGATAAATTTGTGGCTCAGAAGCTCACCAAGTGGAATGATGAGCTGATCATGCAGTTTTACTCCACTGCCCACTTCTACCCAGATGGGAAGATCATTTGGATGTCAGAAGGTACTAGGTACTAATCCTCTATGGAAGAATGGGCTCAGTTGATCAATGCCCCAGAAGAACATGAGGATGACTTGGATGTCTATGCCAAGAAGAAGAAGGATCACAACTCAATGGCACACATGTATAAGGAGATTCCTGATGTAGACCTGGAGACTCATCAATTTGGTTCTGTAAAGCACTTACTGTCAGGCCTGCCTACAATCAATTGGATTCTAAGGCACACATTGCTAGTAAAGTTAGGAGATCACAGAATGATCAGAGGACATTCCATCAACTTGCTGCATATATTTGATGTTCCTCAAAAGTTCAAAGTCATGAGTCTGATTGTGGAAACAATCAAGAGGACAGCTGCAGATCAGAAGAGATCTTGTGGGTATGCTCCACAAATTTAGGAGCTCATCAATTCCAAGATGGGCACATGCAAATATCTATTTGATAAGGAGCACCTGCCCATATACCCTGATTTTGAGGACAACACTGTTGTCATGACTGAGGAAGATCCATCATCAGTGCAAGCACATGAGAAGAGAGAGAAGGCAAGGGCAGAGAAAGCTGCAAAGATGCCAACTGCTGAAGAGGCATCTCAAGTGTTCTTGAAGAGTAAGCAAGACCAGCTTGCATATCTGATCCAATCCACCTTGAGGATTGAGAAGGGCTTGGCCACCCTGACTCAAAACCAGGAGAGCTTGGAGAGGATTATTGAGCAAAAATTCTATGACCTTGATGTCAAGGTAACTGAAATTCAAACAGCAGTTGAGCAGCTTCAGGAGGAAGCAGAGGAGAAGAAGGGCAAGTCTACTACAGATGCTTTTGCTAGAGTGCCCAGAGGACAGAGATCAGCTGCAGTGCCAGTCACAGATACTAGAGCTACAGCATCAGCTCCAGCAGCTACAGCTCCAGTGCCACCTCCAGCAGCCACTCCACCAGCTCCAGCTACATCAATAGATGCCTTCGTCCTTGGAGTTCTCTCTACACCACCTCCCAAAGATCAATCCTGAGAGACGTTTAGCACTATACATTTTTGAACTTTTTGGTAACTTGTTGCCAAAGGGGGAGAAAAATGTATAGATCATAGGCTTCGAGAGAGAGTTGCTTTTTATCTCTCTTGTTTTTGGTTGAACTTCTTGATTGTGTGCTTGTGTGAGATACTTGTTTGATCATGTGTTTGATCATATGCTACCCTTAATGCTTGTTGGATGATATTATCTCTTATATCCTTATATGATCATTCACTTGCTTGGTGATGAGTGCATGCTTTCAATTTCTATCATTTTGAGCGCTCCATCAAGATGTATGTGACATGGAAGAGTAACCCATGATCCTAATTGATTGTGCATTTGCATTCAAAAGCAAATCTTAAATAATGCACAAATTTAGGGGGAGCTCTTGCTTATCACATACTTCTCAAAGCGACGATGTTTTTCAATCTTATTATCATTTGTCGAAGCTTTGATCTATATGTTGTCATCAATTACCAAAAAGGGGGAGATTGAAAGTGCAACTATCCCTGGGTGGTTTTGGTAATTCCTAACAACATATAGCTCATTGAGCTAATGCTATTTCAAGATAAATATTTCAGGAAAGCTCAATGGTTGGCATGCCATGGATTAGAAAAGTGGACCCCTCAAAATGCCAAGGACAAAAGGATTGGCTCAAGCTCAAAGCACAAGACTCTACATTTTTTATTTTAGTGATCCAAGATCACATTGAGTCCATAGGAAAAGCCAATACTATTAAGAGGGGATGAGGTGTTGCTTAATGAGTTTCTTGCTCAAAATGCTTAGTGATATGCTCCAAAAACCCTCAACTACTTTCTCATATCCACATATGTCCCAAACCAAAAGTCAAACTCGGCCCCACCAATTTGATCTATCCGGCGCCACCGAGTTCACTTGACATAGCCACTGCCAGAAACCCTAGTCTTTTCTGTCTCACCGAGATATGCAATCGGCTCCACCGAGTTTGCTTGGCCAACTTTCTGTTTCACTTATTACCCAAATCGGTCCCACCGAGTTTGAGTAATCGGTCAAACCAAGATGAGGCTTTACCCTAACCCTGGCACATCGGTCCCACCGAGTTGATCAATTCGGTCCCACCGAAATGCCTAACGTTCACATTTTGAACCAAATCAGTCTGACCGAGTTTTCTGATTCGGTCCCACCGAGTTTGGTAAATTGTGTGTAACGGTTAGATTTTGTGTGGAGGCTATATATACCCCTCCACCCACTCTTCATTTGTGGAGAGAGCCATCAGAACATGCCTACACTTCCAACATACATTTTCTAAGAGAGAACCACCTACACTTGTGTTGAGGTCAAGATATTCCATTCCAACCACATAAATCTTGATCTCTAGCCTTCCCCAAGTTGCTTTCCACTCAAATCTTCTTTCCACCAAATCCAAATCCTGTGAGAGAGAGAGTTGAGTGTTGGGGAGACTATCATTTGAAGCACAAGAGCAAGGAGTTCATCATCAACACACCATTTGTTACCTCTTGGAGAGTGGTGTCTCCCAGATTGGCTAGGTGTCACTTGGGAGCCTCCGTCAAGATTGTGGAGTTGAACCAAGGAGTTTGTAAGGGCAAAGAGATCGCCTACTTCGTGAAGATCTACCTGAGTGAGGCAAGTCCTTCGTGGGCGACAGCCATGGTGGGATAGACAAGGTTGCTTCTTCGTGGACCCTTCATGGGCGGAGCCCTCCGTGGACTCGCGCAACCGTTACCCTTCGTGGGTTGAAGTCTCCATCAACGTGGATGTACGATAGCACCACCTATCGGAACCACGGATAAAAAATCTCCGTGTCAACATTGCGTTTGCTCCCTCAAACTCCTCCCTTTACCTTCATATGCAATTGTTTTACATTCCGCTGCTATACTCTTAGAATTGCATGTGTAGATTGATTGCTTGACTTGTGCAAAGTTGCTAAAATCTGCCAAGAACTAAAATTGGGAAAAGGCTAGACTTTTATTTGGTCAAGTAGTCTAATCACCCCCCCCCCCTCTAGACATACTTTCGATCCTACATTTATCGATGAGCTCACCCAAAGAGCCGACGCACAAAGGAGGAGGCAAAGCATTCGCACAGGATCATACACCAAAGTATAGGACATGTTGATTTGTGAGAGTTGGATGGAGATAGGCCAAGATCCCAAGACCGGTGCCGAGCAAAAAGGATTTATTTTTTGGACGAGAATTCATACAACCTTTCATGAACGGAGGAAGTTGCCGCCCTACAAGTTTTCGAGCACCCGTGACATCAACTCAATCCAAAAGAGATGGGGGTTCATTCAACAAGAATGCAACAAGTATTGTGCCACGCTTGAGAGCGTCAAAGACCGTCCCATGAGTGGGCCTAGGTGTGGGTGACTTGGTATGAGCTCTCCTATTTCATTGCTATGTCATGTTCATGTTTGTTGCATCTTGTGTCCTTCGCTATTACATTTGTGGCCTTCTCTATGATTGTGTAGGCATTTCAATCCCTGGAAGCCTTCAAGGCCCGGTATAAGAACAAGCCATTCACTCTCACTCATTGTTGGTTGCTCACCAAAGATTGTCTCAAGTTCGAAGATCAATATGGCGCTCTCAAGAAGAAAGGAGGGCCGCCACCCGTGGCTGGGAATGGAGATGTGGTCAAGAGGGGCGAGACGAACTTGAAGCTTGACGAGAAGCGTGATGCGGGGTCTATTGCCTTGCAAGAAACTTTGCACGACATGATGACTTAGAAGGAAGTGAGGGAGGAGAGGAAGCGCCAAGGAAAGAAGGAGTAAACGAATATATACTTGGAGCTCCAATTGAAGAAGCTTCACATGGAGGAGGTCGCCTAGTCGAAGAAGCTCACGATTGAGGCCATCAATGCCGACACCAAAGCAAAAGAGGTGGCGCTAGCAATCATGATCGTGGACTTGACCAACATGTCCCTGAAGAGAAAAAGTTGGTTCGCGAACCGACAAAAGGAGATGTTCAACCAAGACGGCATGAACAAGGGAGGCCTCGGCCGTGGACTATGGCCGTTCTTTTTGAAGGATGGCAAGTGTGCCGGCCACTGGCTTTGTTGCCGGTGTGAAAACTTGGGTTTGTTCATTTTAAAGGCTGGCAAGTGTGCGGTCTGCTGGCTTTGTTGCCGGCGTGAAAACTTGGGGTTGATCATTTTATAGGCTGACATATGTTTGCTAGCCAATGCCTTTGTTGCCAGCATGAACTAGGGCCGCTGGCATGCACAAGGGCCGTGGTGACAAAATTTCATTTGCAAAACATTCCAGGCGGCCGGACGAGATGCGTCCACGCGTTGGGTGCACGGTCGGCGCATTCAGGAAAATAGCCGAATGGCGCCCCATTGCCCTACCACTAGTAGAAAAAGGGCCTATTGTCCCGGTTCGTGAGGGCCTTCTGTCCCGGTTTGTGAACCGGGACTAAAAGGTCGTTACTAATGCCCTTGGCCTTTAGTTCCGGTTCTTACACGAACCGGGACAGAAGGTCCTCCATGTGGCCGCTGCGGCCAGCCCAGGACGCCTTTGGTCCCGGTTGGTGACACCAACCGGGACCAATAGGCATCCACGCGTCAGCATTTCAGGGGCTGGGGTTTTTGTTTTTTTTGAAAGGGGGGGGTTTGGGGGTTTTGGGGGGTTAATTTAGGTTGTTATTAGGTAGCTATTATAGAGAAGTGTCCTCTCTTATATCTCCGTGCTTGGTTTACCAACGCTACGTACTGCTATGCCTAAACATGGCTTAGATTGAAGTGAAGGCAACATGTGGTGCATGTCGAAAGTAATACTACTCCTAACTTGATCAAGTTTGGATTGTACTACTTTCGACACACACCACATGCATGTTGCCTTCACTTCAATCCAATCCATGTTCATTTCACCCGCTGATATATAATAACTCTTCATGCGCGCATCATGCATCATCATATATAATAACAAGTCCTACTAATCATCATCATACAATTTCTACTCGTTATTAATAACAAGTCATACGATCATCATCCTCACAGTCATCGAACCAACCCTACTTAATTGTTCTTAGCACATGATCATCAGTATTAGGTAGGACCGAAATACCCTCTTTAAGGTAAAATAGCATAAAACAATATAGACCCTGACTCTCCATTATGGAGAATGGAGATCATCCTGTCTCCAATTCTTGCGCTTCGCTTCCTTTTGCTTCCAAGAACCTCCTTGCGACTGTCCATACATTTTTTCCATTCTTTGATTTGCATGTCTCCACTTCTTTTAGAAATCCGGTATGGACAGTTGAGATTCGTAGGATGACCTGGTTGTATATTCAAAACATCAAGCCTACCATTCTGATACATCAAATGAGGCACACAATCCTCTGGGATTATCTGTTGAAAAACATAGTAATCACTTCATAGTTAGCAATGATGTACTAGTTTTAGAACTATGCAAAATATGCACGGATGTCGTAATAGTAAGAAATCTTACCGGGGTATCTCCATAGTAGTTACCGTAGTTCAACACGTGCACTAGTGGCACGTATTGACCATAATGCGGAGGAGTTTTACAATAGATATTGTAATTCTCAAGATCAGTACAAAATCCGACCAGATGAGTTTTCTCCTTATAAGTTAACTCAAAGCCATCGGTGTAGTAGGTTCTGTCTACCATGTTCCGCACATTGTTTGAACAATCAAAATAAGCTGTCAATGAAAATAAGCTGTCAACTATTTTGAAATGAACAATATAAATTAGCTAATTAACTATGTTTGAGAAACTCACATAGCGGTAGAATTGGAGGTGTATCAACAAGGACCCAAATGTCCATATTGTCTTGCTCGATGTCAGGATCACCAAGATCCATGGTGACAAGCATACCCTCATCAAAACCATACATCTTGCAAAATGCTTCCCAATTTTTGCAACCAAAATGGGTTACACTCTCAGAATTATACAGCTTTACTTCAAAATCTATATCATGATGGGTCCTTAGGTGAATTTTCTTTGTTTCCATACTTTCATGGTCTTCAAAACCCATCCTCTCCAAGACGTAGTGTCTTGCATGGCATGGGATAAGCTAGCCGAATTGTAAAAGATGAAAAGTACACGTTGAAATAGTTGAAGTCGTGCTTAATTATGAAAAAATGACACCTGTCGTCGTTGCGTACCGTTTCAACATCGAAGGTCTCCTCCAGCTTAATACTGAAGCGTCGATCTTCGTCCAGGTGAGGCCTGTCGCACTGACCTCGGTCGTCGTGGCACCAGTCGCACTCCCCCAGGAGACTTTCGTCGTCCGAGTACGACATTTCCTATGTTCATAATTCAAATATTAAACATCTACAATTAAATATATGTACTAAAAAACCTAAGTTAGATCATTATTATTCATCACGGGTTGACTATCGGTTTGTCGAGTCTTTTCTTGAAAACTCTCAGCTCACGTGGTGTATACATTCGACCGTTGGTGATGGTCGCTCCTCCCTTTGTCCCCGTGTGCATTACACCAAAATGTCTAGCACACGGGAACAAAGGAGAAGCGACCCCCACGACAACAGTCGGGATTCTTCGTCCTCTCATATATATATGGTGGAACTCTCCCTCACTGATTCCTCTCTGACATTTGCGACCGTCGGTGATGGTAGCTCCTCCTTCCGTTCTCGAGTGCATTACACCAAATTGTCTAGCACACGGGAACGAAGGAGAAGCTACCCCCACGACAACAGTCGGGATTCTTCGTCCTCTCATATATGGTGGAGACTCGACAGACTTACAGTCAACCCGAAATATTGTTTAATTATCTTTCTAAAAGAGGATTTGGCTGGTCTCACCTCGATGTCGGAGGGGGCGGTGACGGGGACGATGGCGGGGATGATGGAGGGGCCGGGGGCTCCTAGATTTCTGCGAAAACAAAAACCCTATAAGCTATCAACTAATCATAGTGCTCTCCAATTTTAGCATTCAAAGTAGGATCGGAGTGGTTTTCCACTTTGAGCATTCAATAAGCAAAATCAAATCAGAAAATAAAGTAGTATTCAAATTAGGATGCATTCAATTATAAGCAAAACTACATCATCTCCATGCGTCCGTACATCGTCGAATATTATCACTAATACACCTCGAATAATATCATACATATAGCATCGCTAGTACAGCTAGAACAGTAGCGCCCGACGGGTATCGGCGCGGGCGGTGGACACCCAAAGGGACGGAACCATCACATGATCATAGCTCCAGTGAGATCCCTGAAGAACCTGCCAGGTATTGTCGAACCTGCCCTCCAACGCAACCATGTAGCGACGGACGTGCTGGTCCTCCTCGCTGACACGGTGACGTACCACCTCCGCGGTGTCCGGAAGCCTCGGCACCGTCACTGGCCCACGCGAGCGCCACCAAACAAGGATCGGGTCAACGACGGGCTGGTTCCTCACCAACCTACGCCCACCGGAAGGTAGCACCTCCCAAAACCAGCCCGGCGGAGCCCAGTCCCGGACATGGCCCCTCTGATCAAGCCGGCCTCCTCCGCCGAGTCGACGACGAGGATGCGGGATAGGCATCGTCGACGTCGATGCAGGAATAATTGCTTTAACTAAAAAACAAACTAGTTCTATTAATTTCCTTGCTAAAAATAAACTACTTTTATAGTAAAATAAACTAGTTTTGTTAAATCAACTAGTTCAACTACTAATTAAGCACTTACTATAAATAAAATAAAGTAGTTTTATTAATTAATCAACTAGTTCAACTACTAAGCACTTACTATAAATAAATAAAATAAAGTAGTTCTTACTAAAAATAAACTACTTCTATATATAGTAAAATTTAATAAAATAGTTCTATTAATTAATCAACTAGTTCAACTACTAAGCACTTACTATAAATATATAAAATAAAGTAGTTCTTACTAAAAATAAACTACTTCTATATATAGTAAAATTTAATAAAATAGTTTTATTAAATCAACTAGTTCAACTACTAAGCACTAACCTAAATTGTATGAATAAAAAATTAATACATATATGAAAAAAAACGTATATAAACAAAAAAAATTGTATGAACATTATATTCATACATACATAGCCACATCCATTCATCATATAGCTACCACATACATATATATACATTATATATATGAAAAAATGCAATGAACAAAAAAATAATACAAATTATATGAAAAAAAATAAACAGAGCCGTGGCGTGGCGGCGGCTCACATCGGGCGACGGAGGGCGACGGCGTGGGCGGCGGAGGGCGACGGCGACCGCGGCGGGCCGGGGGCGGAGGGCGACGGTGACGTACGGGCGACGGCTCGGGGGCGCGCGGCGGAGGCCGACGGCGACGGCGGCAGGGGGCGGAGGACGACGGCGACGGGCGATGGCGTGGGCTCGGGGGCACGGGCGACGGCGACGGCGGCGGGGCAGCCTGGCGGCGTAGATCGAGCTCGCGGCGTCGTCGGGTGGGGGGAGCGATGGAAATCTGAAAATTTCCTAAGTGCTGGCTCATATAGCAAAGGCTTTGGTCTCGGTTCAACGCACAAACCGGAACCAATGCCAACCCTTTAGTCCCGGTTGGTGGCACCAACCGGGACCAAAGGCCTCTTTTCACCAGCCCAAAGGGCGGGAAGCAGAGGGCTTTGGTCCCGGTTGGTGCCACCAACCGAGACCAAAGGGGAGCATTGGTTCCGGTTGGAGCCACCAACCGGGACTAATGTGCATGCGCGGTGCGGTGGGAAGTTTAGTCCCACCTCGCTAGCTGAGAGAGCTCAGCACCTGTTTATAAGCTGCGTTGCAGCTCAGGTGCTGAGCTCCTCTCTAATATGCAGGCATTACATGCCTACCCTTGTCACTGCCATGTTGGGCCTATTGGGCCTGCGGGCCTGCATCCTGGCCCATGTGCAGATGGGTTTCTAGTCGTATGCAGGCCCTGTGGCCCATTAGGCGGCATTTTTTTTATTTTTTCCAGTATTTTTTTGTTTTTTGAATTATTTATTTTCTTTTGATTTTTGCTTTATTTTTTATTCTTTTTGCTTTTAGCTCAGAATAATTATAAACTTTCTGTTACTCCGTTAGTTGCCAAATTTGAATAGTTTAAATTTTAATTCTTTACGAAAATACTAGAGGTTTATAAAAGCTTTTTAGTCGATTCCTTTTGCTATTAGAGTTTATAAAAGCATATCAAATGAACTCTGAAAAGGTTGAAAGTTGGCATGGTATCATCATTTCATCCACATAGCATGTGCAAGAAAGTTGAGATGGTTACGGCAAATACTGGATGCACTTCGTGTACAAAACGGACAATCTCTTTCAAAGTATCAGGATTTCATCCGGAAACTCGTCTGTTACAAAGGGATTTCATTTTTTAATACTTATTTGAACTCCTGACTTTTTGTGTGTTCAAAATGCACCATTCAAAGCCACATCATCATTTTTCAATCCCTTCTCACTTCATTTGTTATTTTTCATGCATTTACTAATTATTTTGAGCTATAAGACCCTAAAATTGAAAAGCATTTCAAATGAACTCTGAACAGGTTGAAAGTTGGCATGGTATCATCATTTCATCCACATAGCATGTGCAAGAAAGTTGAGAGGGTTACGGCAAAAACTGGATGCACTTCGTGTACAAAACGGACAATCTCTTTCAAAGTATCAGGATTTCATCCGGAAACTCGTCTGTTACACAGGGATTTCATTTTTTTAAACTTTTTTGAACTCCTGACTTTTTGTGTGTTCAAAATGCACCATTCAAAGCCACATCATCATTTTTTAATCCTTTCTGACTTCATTTATTATTTCTCATGCATTTACTAATTATTTTGAGCTATAAGACCCTAAAATTGAAAAGCATTTCAAATGAACTCTGAAAAGGTTGAAAGTTGGCATGATATCATCATTTCATCCACATAGCATGTGCAAGAAAGTTGAGAGGGTTACGGCAAATACTGGATGCACTTCGTGTACAAAACGGACAATCTCTTTCAAAGTATCAGGATTTCATCCGGAAACTCGTCTGTTACAAAGGGATTTCATTTTTTAAAACTTATTTGAACTCCTGACTTTTTGTGTGTTCAAAATGCACCATTCAAAGCCACATCATCATTTTTTAATCCTTTCTGACTTCATTTCTTATTTCTCATGCATTTACTAATTATTTTGAGCTATAAGACCCTAAAATTGAAAAGCATTTCAAATGAACTCTGAAAAGGTTGAAAGTTGGCATGATATCATCATTTCATCCACATAGCATGTGCAAGAAAGTTGAGATGGTTACGGCAAATACTGGATGCACTTCGTGTACAAAACGGACAATCTCTTTCAAAGTATCAGGATTTCATCCGGAAACTCGTCTGTTACAAAGGGATTTCATTTTTTAATACTTATTTGAACTCCTGACTTTTTGTGTGTTCAAAATGCACCATTCAAAGCCACATCATCATTTTTCAATCCCTTCTGACTTCATTTGTTATTTTTCATGCATTTACTAATTATTTTGAGCTATAAGACCCTAAAATTGAAAAGCATTTCAAATGAACTCTGAACAGGTTGAAAGTTGGCATGGTATCATCATTTCATCCACATAGCATGTGCAAGAAAGTTGAGAGGGTTACGGCAAAAACTGGATGCACTTCGTGTACAAAACGGACAATCTCTTTCAAAGTATCAGGATTTCATCCGGAAACTCGTCTGTTACACAGGGATTTCATTTTTTAAAACTTTTTTGAACTCCTGACTTTTTGTGTGTTCAAAATGCACCATTCAAAGCCACATCATCATTTTTTAATCCTTTCTGACTTCATTTATTATTTCTCATGCATTTACTAATTATTTTGAGCTATAAGACCCTAAAATTGAAAAGCATTTCAAATGAACTCTGAAAAGGTTGAAAGTTGGCATGGTATCATCATTTCATCCACATAGCATGTGCAAGAAAGTTGAGAGGGTTACGGCAAATACTGGATGCACTTCGTGTACAAAACGGACAATCTCTTTCAAAGTATCAGGATTTCATCCGGAAACTCGTCTGTTACAAAGGGATTTCATTTTTTAATACTTATTTGAACTCCTGACTTTTTGTGTGTTCAAAATGCACCATTCAAAGCCACATCATCATTTTTCAATCCCTTCTGACTTCATTTGTTATTTTTCATGCATTTACTAATTATTTTGAGCTATAAGACCCTAAAATTGAAAAGCATTTCAAATGAACTCTGAAAAGGTTGAAAGTTGGCATGGTATCATCATTTCTTCCACAACATAGATGCGCTTATTTCAAATGAACTTTGAAAAGGTTAAAAATGAAAAGCATTTCAAATGAACTCTGAAAAAGGTTGAAAGTTTTTTTCTCTTTTGCTTTATTTGTTTTGTTTTGTTTCTACTTACAACAAAAAACTTATTTATTTTATTTCTAATTACTTATGTATTTTACTTTAATTATTTTATTTTTATTTATTTTACTGCTGCTATTTCTATTTATTTTACTGCTGCTATTTTTACTTAATTTATTAAGGTTTATTTATTGTAGTTACTATAGTTTATTTTATTTTATTTTATTAAGGTTTATTTAGTTTTATTTATTTTATTAAGGTTTATTTATTTTATAAATATAAAAAAATGAAAATAGATGCGCTTATAGAGAAAATTCAACCTAAATTCATAATAAATTTCTATGAAATTTACTGTGAATTTAGGTCAAATTCCCTTATAAGGGCATCTATTTTCACTTTAAAAGGCAGAGAGGGACGGGCTTATAAACTGGTGTGAGCGCCCTTCGTTTGGCGAGGTGGGACTAAACACGGGTCGCAACTAAGACCAGCCCTTTAGTCCCGGTTTGTGGTATGAACCGGGACTAAAGGGTGGTGGGCCAGGAGCGTGGACCTTTGGTCCTGGTTTGTCCCACCAACCGGGACCAAAGGGGCCGGACGAACCGGGACCAATGCCCCCACGAGGCCCGGCAGGCCCCTGGCCGCACGAACCGGGACCAATGCTCATGTTAGTCCCGGTTCGTGACTGAACCGGGGTAATGTGAAAACTGTCCTGTGACCTAAGCCCTGTTTTCTACTAGTGTACTCAAACGGACGTCTGTTTGGAGTCGTGCGTTTGAGTTCGCTTTACCCTCTTTTTGAAAGAAAAGAAAATCTCTAGAAGTAAAAAAAAGCGCATACCGAATGTTCAACAGACCAACGTGATTTTCCGTATACGTGTGTAACTAAGCTGCATTACAGGCGTTTCACGTGTTGCTAGTCTGCAATCCATTTGCGATCGGCGTATAAATGATTTTAAATAAGATTTGCCGCTCAAAATTTGGATCAATATTTAACATGCAAACACGCAGCCTAGTCACAATCATTCTGAGTAGCAGTGCACAACATTGCAACTTAGATCATAGCATTCGAGTAGCAGTGCATAACCTAACGACTTAGATGCAGAAAAACACACTGAGACTGCCTAGCAGTGCCACCCCCCTCCTGTTTCCATTATACAAACTTCTACTTGGAATATAAAGCAACATAAAGAACAGCAGTCGCGCACGCCCACGACATGGAACAGCATCACATCCTTGCTAGTAGTGTTCATTATACAAGCCATACGAGCAAAATCTACGAGCACAAAAGTCTGAGATAAGCTTCCAGCTAAGTAGAGAAAAACTGAAACGGGCATCTGGGAAGCGACCACGGCGAACAAGCAGCACCACAAAGTGGACACAAGCGTGGACAGAGGGTTCAGTCACCGATCTAGCAGCCTGGGATACGGTGTGTAATGATGTCAAGCATTCGATACGCTGGATGGCCGTCGTATGTGAAGCTACTCCGTATCTGTTCAAGGCGCTGCTGGAACAGAGTCTGCGATAGTGCCGGAGCTCTCGGCAGTCTCCCCTAGTGTTGCCGGCGCCGATGTAGAAGAAGATGCCTCGGCAATCTACTGGTGGACAGTCTCGTCCAAGGCCTGCACAGTCGGGTCGACCTCCTCCTCCGACTCAATCTCCTCCTCGGGCTCACTGTCGATCAGACGGAGACGAGCCAACCTCTCCCTGATCTCCTTGTTGGTCTCGTCGTCGTCGTCGCCGTCGCCGTCGTAGTTGTCGTCGTCGTCACCGTCGTAGTTGTCGTCATCGTCGCCGTCGTAGTTGTCGTCGTCGTCGCCGCCGTCGTAGTTGTCGTCGTCGTCGCCGCCGCCGTCGTCGTCGTCGTCGTCGGGTACCTCGGGCTGCTGGTTCAACACGCGTATAAGGATGAGGGAGATGCATGAGCAGACGGCACCAATAACATTCATTATCTGCAGTATAAATCGGACATAAAAATGTAGTGTCAATCACGAATGGTAATTTACAATGAGTGGCTCGATCACCCAGAGCAGACAAGTGAAACTGAAAGTGGTGCTACGTACCACCATGTACATGTTGCCGAGCGTGAACCCTCTTATCGCCCATAGCAAACCGTTGATGAGACCAATGCAAGACATGGTCCAGCGGGGTACCATCTGCCGTACTATGTTCATCTCGTACTGCAGGTACATACAACATAACAGGATATAGGTGAGCGACAGAGCTAGCCGGGTCAAATGCAGTTGACAGGGGGGGCGGGGGTGCAAATCGGTTACAGTACACATACCCGGTAGTAAAATGCGATGAATAGAGGCGTCACCGGGGCTGCCGCACCAGCCAGCGTGCACAGCAGTTTGTGAAACTCCTCCTGCTTGCGGAGCTCCTCGGTGTCACCGTGAGCAGGAGCAAGTCGACTCCCGACGACCACGGCTAGGTACAGGAGCGCCAAGGCAATCCTCTTGAGCGCAGTGCGCCGTTTCTCAGTGCACAAGATGAGGAAAGTCGTCAGATAGAAGAGCTGAATGAAACCGCAGAAGACGTTGAGCCACAGCTCCTCGTTGCTTCCGGACAGCCAGCCGTAGGTGAGCCACGCCGCGTTCCCGAGCACGGCGGCGACGATCGGATCCGGGAAGCGCACCCCCTGTCCTCCAAGTGCCCAGGCCTTCCATGTACTGACCGTGGCCGGCCTGCATGTAGGATTAACACCCCCAATCATATTCGTGCAGCATACACGACCACCTGTGTCACTTAGAGTACAAACAAGGAAAGGAGTCGACAAATTTTTGCTCACATGTTCATCACGGCAGGAGCAAACGCCGTGCCGTAGCAAATCCACGCGAAGACTAAGTCCATGTCCATGTTGATGCCTCGGCAGCCCCGGCCTGTCAACAATTAACAGCAAGATCTGATACGTTCACTAGGTGGCCAATCATCATCGTAATAACCGTAAACAAAACGATTTTATCACGAAACAAAAACAATCTACCAGATGCGCGATGCACTTCAAATTCGCCCCATCAATGAACACACACGCACGCACACCACACACGCACGCACAATGCACTTCAAATTCGCCCCATCAATGAACACACACGCACGCACACCACACACGCACGCACAATGCACTTCAAATTCGCCCCATCAATGAACACACACGCACGCACACCACACACGCACGCACAATGCACTTCAAATTCGCCCCATCAATGAACACACACGCACGCACACCACACACGCACGCACAATGCACTTCAAATTCGCCCCATCAATGAACACACACGCACGCACACCACACACGCACGCACAATGCACTTCAAATTCGCCCCATCAATGAACACACACGCACGCACACCACACACGCACGCACAATGCACTTCAAATTCGCCCCATCAATGAACACACACGCACGCACACCACACACGCACGCACAATGCACTTCAAATTCGCCCCATCAATGAACACACACGCACGCACACCACACACGCACGCACAATGCACTTCAAATTCGCCCCATCAATGAACACACACGCACGCACACCACACACGCACGCACAATGCACTTCAAATTCGCCCCATCAATGAACACACACGCACGCACACCACACACGCACGCACAATGCACTTCAAATTCGCCCCATCAATGAACACACACGCACGCACACCACACACGCACGCACAATGCACTTCAAATTCGCCCCATCAATGAACACACACGCACGCACACCACACACGCACGCACAATGCACTTCAAATTCGCCCCATCAATGAACACACACGCACGCACACCACACACGCACGCACAATGCACTTCAAATTCGCCCCATCAATGAACACACACGCACGCACACCACACACGCACGCACAATGCACTTCAAATTCGCCCCATCAATGAACACACACGCACGCACACCACACACGCACGCACAATGCACTTCAAATTCGCCCCATCAATGAACACACACGCACGCACACCACACACGCACGCACAATGCACTTCAAATTCGCCCCATCAATGAACACACACGCACGCACACCACACACGCACGCACAATGCACTTCAAATTCGCCCCATCAATGAACACACACGCACGCACACCACACACGCACGCACAATGCACTTCAAATTCGCCCCATCAATGAACACACACGCACGCACACCACACACGCACGCACAATGCACTTCAAATTCGCCCCATCAATGAACACACACGCACGCACACCACACACGCACGCACAATGCACTTCAAATTCGCCCCATCAATGAACACACACGCACGCACACCACACACGCACGCACAATGCACTTCAAATTCGCCCCATCAATGAACACACACGCACGCACACCACACACGCACGCACAATGCACTTCAAATTCGCCCCATCAATGAACACACACGCACGCACACCACACACGCACGCACAATGCACTTCAAATTCGCCCCATCAATGAACACACACGCACGCACACCACACACGCACGCACAATGCACTCCAAATCCGCCCCATCAATGAACACACACGCACGCACACCACACACGCATGCACAATGCACTTCAAATTCGCCCCATCAATGAACACACACGCACGCACACCACACACGCACGCACAATGCACTTCAAATTCGCCCCATCAATGAACACACACGCACGCACACCACACACGCACGCACACCACACACACACGCACGAAGGCAAGCCCAAAGCTAGATCGGCCCGATGATGCACTCCAAAGCTAGATCCAAACACGGACGCAGGCGCATGCACTCGGATTTTGAGACGGGGAGACTTGAATCGCCTCTACTTGCACCGGGCAAAAGCACACCAGATCTATCTACGGTACGCTAGAGAAAAAGCGACGCTGGCCAAGGCCAAAGCAACACGGCCTCCACGCCCCCTGCATCTACAAAACGAAGACCAAAGGCTAGCTTCGATCGGCCCCATGATCGACGCATTCTTCTACATGCAGCACGCGCAGGCGAGGCGCTACAGCGAGCAGATCTACTGTAGCATGCATGCGCGCGCACGAGGTGAGACGACGCAACGAAATCTGCGATGAACGAGAAGAGCGACCACATCGATCAAACGAGACGCGCCACGCCGGCGGGGAAGCACGAGCGAGGAGGGGAGGGGAGGAGCGGCCGGAGAGACACGTACGTACCGCCCGCCAGCCGCGTGGTCGAGGTAGCTGCGGCCGGGCCGGCGCCTCGCGCCCCGCGCGCGTGAGCCGCCTGGTCGAGGTAGCTGCGGCGGCCGTGTGCTTCGCGGCCGGGCCGGCGCCTCGACCCCCCGCGCGCGTGTGGCGTGGCGGTGGTGTGCCGCGCAGGTGCGGAATGGCACCGGCACTCGCTCCCTGCTGACTTTTATAGGGGCGACCGCTGGCCAAATCGGTGCTTCCATCTCATCACGCCTTCGCTTCCCCCTGACACATAACGGAAAGATTCCCTTCCAGAAGATTAATTAGTGAATTAATTTCTTCAGCTTAACTACTAGGCTTGACAGAGGATGCGCATGCACCCACGCAAGCTAGAAGTGAAACCGCCGCTGTGGGAGACGGCTGCGGCTGCAGGTTGCGGGTTGCACGTACCACGGCGGCGCACGGGGGACGTTACGTCGTGACCGTGCCCGTGGTGTGGTGACGTCCATACCTGCCTTTTGCTCGACGCGTCGTGCGTGCAGGTGCGGCTCTGTGCGCGGTCGATGGGCGTGCAGGTGCGGCTCTGTGCGCGGTCGATGGGCGTGCAGCCGCGGAGAAGGTCGAGTGGAGGAGGTCCCAGCCCAGGTGGTGCAACCCGTGCTGCCACCGAGGCGAACTGCAAGGGGGGACACAACAGAATCACATGGGCCCCACCTGTTCCTTCTCCTATCTCCCTTTCCCATTCTCCCGTCCATGCACCGCACCGCACGTACCTCCTCCCAAGTTTCACATCGCGTTTGGGTTCCCGCTCTACGTCTCTCCACTTCCCGCTTCAAAGCGAGCACCCCATTTTTTTCATTCTCTGGCGGACGGCGACGGAAACCTGCATTTGCGTTAAACACCACCATCCAAGATGAAATACTAGAAACGATCATGACAGTTTGTTGAGCATCCGCTATGGTGTTTTTTCCCTAGAAAACCAAGGAAACATAGTATTTGCTTCCATCTTAAAAACATAGTTTTTGTTTCGAGGACCCGACAGGAGCACAACCTATTTTTTCATACAGAAGAAAAAGGGTAGAAACCCTGAAAGCCTAAAAACAAGGCGACCAAATCAGCTGATCCCCATGGTGGGCACAACCGGAGCGAAAAGCCAAGTCACGTTGCTTGATGTCCTTGAAAGCTAACACTGCCAACTCGTAACGAGTCAAACGGGCGGATGAGAAAATATGCATGTTCCTCTCCTTCCAAATGTTTCATAGTGTGTATATGAGCAACCGATGTGCCTCCTGCAGACCCTCCTTAGACTTCTCATCAATCATATCGTCCCACCAATTTGAGACACTACTCGGTTGGACAGAAAATTGGAAACCGACAAGTTCTCGTTCGTCCAGGAGATCACATGGTTCCAGACAGCGACAAAGGGGCAATCCTTGCAAAGGCGAGTAGCGGTTTTCAGGCGTCTGGAGACAAAGATGGCATCTGGGGTCATGAGGCCAACCTAGCACAACAAGCAAATCGACCGTGAGAATTCTGCCTTGGGGCACAAGCCACCCGAAGAACTTGCATTTAGGCATCTGGGGTCATGAGGAGCATGGGCAGTCCAAATATTTGAGTCCTTAAACCTGGGATGCGAGACGTTGAACTCGGCCGCGTAGGCTAAGGACAAAGAGTATTCCCCATTGGCGGTAATGTTCATGTGATGGAGTATTCTTGGTCCGTGATAGCTGGATTAGACTGATCCAACTCCCATAGGGACACAAATTCTCCCTGCTACGAGACGGATTGGATCTCCGGTTTTCCCTGCTCGGCTCATGGTGCACCGTTCTATGCTTGCGTGGGGCGGTCTTGAAGAGATAAGGCGCTAGCAGCTTGAGGGGCCCCTTGTCGCTCCAATTGTCATGTTAGAAGAGAGGCTTATGGCCATTCCTGATGGTAATGATGGTGGAGACCAAGGGACGGGCCATGTCAGCCTGGTCACATAGCAGTTGGGATCCCACCCAAGGCCTTTTTGGACCCAGTCCATTGAAGCGAGGGCCGGCGTTACTGCAGAGCGCACCCAAACTTATCGATGTCACCAATACCGAGGCCACCCAAGTGCTTAGGCCGACACATCGTCTTCCAGTTAAACAACGAGTGACCGCCCGACAACTGCTCCTGGTCATTATATTTCTGCCATACCAAACCATGGATGACCTGGTTAATCTTGTGCAAGAGCCACTTGGGAGGGGCAAGGATTGCCAAGTGGCAAGTGGGCATGACAGTGAGCACTGAGTAAGCAAGGGAAACCCTTTCAGCCTGTTCAAGTGCTTCCCTTTCCGTTCCTAAAAAAGAGAGGAAATTCCATTCCCCATGATTTACCCTTTTGACATATATTTACCCAATTTGGAGAAAATCGTCAATTTATACCCCGAATGATTGACTTTGTGCCGCATTTTACCTCAAGAAGACATCTGCATGTCCGAAAGCACACATGTCAAAGCCATGGTCAATTTTTCTACTGCTGTGGTCAATGTGTTTGGTCCGAAGTACTTGAGAGAACCAACTGCCGAAGACACCGCACGAGTAGTGACACTGTCGAAGGCAAGAGGGTGACCAGGTATGCTCGAATCCCTGGATTGCATGCACTAACAATGGAAGAATTGCCCACATGGGCAATGTCAACGTCATTGCAAAAAGCCTGCCATAATTCTTGAAACAATTGCATGTCAAGACCTCTGTATTTTACACTCTATTTCTGGGATGCCCGGTTCTCACAATGACATCAACGTGCCACAATGGTTTCCATTATTTGCAAGGTTGTGTGCGGGCCATTTTTTTTTGTGTGTGATGGTATTTATCCTTCGTGGGCGATCTTCGCCAAGATCATCTCCGACCAAGGAGTGAGAAAATAGCTTACTTTGCCCAAAGACAAAAAGAATTTAAAAAGGATGTAGAGAGGGCATTTGGTCTGCTCCAAGCCCATTTTGCAATTGTTCGAGGAACCATAAAAATATGGGATACAGAGACGTCGTGAGAAGTGTTGACAACTTGTGTGATCATGTACAACATGATTGTGGTTGATGAGTGTGATGGAGTTTGAATTTGAGCGCATGGGTGATCCTTTCGAACTTCCAAGGCAGAATCTGGTGACGTTTGAGAATTTTTATTCAAATGCACCAACAAGTTAGCAATTCATGAGCAGATTCGGAATGACCTGGTTGAACATTTGTCTAGACATACACCGGAAAGAAAGATGACAAACCCCATTTGTACGGAGGAGAAAACGTCTTGAAGATCCCGTGGCGCTCCTCTACGCAACGTGCCGTCAACCCCTGGCCCTTTTGCCGTTACCGGGTCGTCGTGGCGAGAGAAAACAGCGACCGTCCACGACCAATCGAGACCGAGAGAGAAACCACGTTCACCGTCGCAACCAATTTCACTGTAGCAACCCGGCGCCGCTGTGCAGCGCAAGTGAAGGCCATCCATTCATTCATTCACCGCGGCGCTCGCTCCCTCGTCTCTCCTCACCTGCCCCGTGAACCAAAAAGGTCCCGAATCCCAACGCACCACCCTCTCCCACAAGCAAAAGATTTCTGCGGAGTAGTACTACTGTTCCCCGCCCCCCTCCCCTTCTTCCATTGATTGCCCTGCTTTTCTCCACGCAGCGCGACGTTGCCACCGCCGCCGCCTCCTCCTCTCCTCCACACGGCAAGGCCACGAACCAACCCCCGTCCCCCCTCTCCTCGCAAATGCCGCCTGCCTGCTCCGGTGCTCGCGCGTGAGCGAGGGAGCGCGGCCGCCCCGGCCTGCTTCCTCGGGTGCCCGCGTGTGGGCGGCTAGGGCGCGAGGCGAGCGCGGCGGCCCGGCCGCGCGGGGGCGACATGGGAGAGATGGATTTGAAGGCCGCGGTGCTCTCCTGGTCGGTCCAGGAGGTCACCGACGACGACTCCTACAGGGGCAAGGTACGTACGTGCGCCATCCATCCCTCCCTCCCTCCCTCTGCTCCGGATGATGATTTGTGCGGGCGCGGCGCGGGGTTCCGAGCTTTGGGCCTTTTTCTTTTAGGTTTCGATTCGAATCCGTGCGGTGCCTGTGCGTGCGTGCGTGCGTACGGACATGATTATTTGATTAAATCCGGCGATTATTTTCGATTAATCGCGTTTTGGTGAGCTGTTTGTCCTCTGCCTTGTATGTGCAAGCTCCAATTCATGGCGTCTGTCTGTGTGGTCCGTGCGCGCTAGGGTTTACAGGGGGTTTCTGTCCACGTGTCATCGAAGTGCAATTAATTAGCATGTCTGGGGTGTCATATTCTGCACTTTCTGGTCACAACATAGGAGTATGTGATTGTTGCACGCTCGGTGACGGTGACACATGGCATTTCAGGAAATTAGATGTTGCTGCTGTTGGTGGACTTGTGCCATATATATGTGACTGATTCGGGCTAACTCAATGTTATTATGCGTGCTTCTTTTTCCTTTTTAGAACATGCTATGCATGATTGCTGTTGAAAGCAATTGTTCCATTTCTGAATTGTTTACAAAAAAAACTTCAGATAAGATGCCGTGTGAGTTTTAAACAGCGGTTGGCAGATGATAGGTGTGTAAGTTATGTATATACATGTCGCGATGTTGTACAATTTGGTGGCAGAAATTGTGAATTGTTTTGCTATGACAAATTATGTCTATGATTAAGTACGGTGACCTCCTTGTGATATGAGCAGCTTAAGCCCTGTATTGATCCTTGCTTGTTCTTGCAGTAGATGAAAATGACCAGATAGCTCTTCTGTTAGCATTAATTACATGCCATTATGTGCTTAGGGAACTGTTGGTGAATCTTAATCATATTTCATTTATGACCTCTTCTGCGTTCAGATTGAGACTATGCTCTGCAACTTCAAGTCTTTTTTTGCAAGCTTGAGCCATTTTATTCGCGAATCTGTGCGTACGAATATGTGCGCTAGGTTTCTGGTCGTGCTTAAATCTGGTGAATTTTTTATTAATCACATTTAGTGTGCTGTTATCTGCTGCCTTTTAGGTGCAATCTAAGTTGGGTCAGTTGGAAGCTCCAAGTGATGGTACTCTTTGTGTGATCCGTGCGCTAGGGTTTAGAGGGTTTTTCTGTTGGTATTTCAGGAAATTACATGTTGCTGTTGGTGCAATATGGGATGATTAGGACTAACTAGATGTTATGTATAATTTTTATGTTACTGATGGAGGTGCACATTGCTGTTGAAAAGGATGACAAATTAATTTGCTATGCTCATGATGTACCAATAGTTGTGAAGTGTTTTAGCTGGCTGTAGCATCATCTAGTCCGTCCCATTCTAAATTTGTTTAGATAATACATGGTGTAAGTTTTAAATGGTTGTTGGGAGATGATAGGTGTGTAAGTCATATATGTATCCTAATGGGAGAGACATTTCATGACGCTGTACAGTCTGGTGGCAGAAACTATAAATTGTTTATGCCTGTGGTTATTTAAGCCCCGTATTGAACCTTGCTTGTTCTTGCAGTAGATGAAATTGACCAGATAGCTATTTTGTTAGCACTAATTACATGCCATTTATATGCCCAAGAAATTGTTGGAGAATCTTTTGCTAAATATAACCATATTTCATTTATGACCCGTTTTGTGTTAAGGTTGAGCTTTCCATGCAACTTCAAGTCTTTTTTGCACGCTCGAGCCTTTTTTTTTCAAGTATGTGTTCATGAATGGACCCTGGACCGGCAAAGCTTATACATGCATATGTGTGCTAGGCTTCTGGTCGCGCTTATATCTGGTGATTTTTTTTTGATTAATTGCATATAGCGTGCTGTTGTTCGCTGCCTTTTATGTGCAATCGAAGTTGGGTCAGTTGGATGCTCCAAATGATGGTGCTCCGTCTGTGTGTGGTCCGTGCGCTAGGGTTTAGAGGGTCCATCTGTCCACGTGTCATGGATGTGCAATTGGCATGTGAATGCCATTTCTGGACTGTCTGATAACAACATAATAGTTGCACGCTCGGTGACACATTGTATTTCAGGAAATTACATGTTGCTGTTGGTGCCATATGTGACTGATTCGGGCCAACTAGATTTTATGCACGCCTTTTCTTTTTTCTTTTAGAGAATGTTACACATGATTCTTATGTTACTGATGGAGGTGCCCATTGCTGTTGAAAGTGATGTCACCATTTGTGAATTGTTTCCAGAAAATTACGATAACATGTGGTGCAAGTTTTAAACGGCTGTTGGGAGATGATAGGTGTGTAAGTCATGTATCCTCGTGAGAAAGATACATGTCGCGATGTTCCACAATTTGGTGGCAGAAATTGTAAATTGTTTTGCTGTGAAAAATCATGTTTATGCTTGAGTATGCTAAACCTCCTTGTGGCATGAGAGCAGCTTAAGCTCTGTATCGATCCTAGCTTGTCCTTGCAGTAGACGAAATTGACCAGATAGCTTTTCTGATAGCATTAATTACATGCCATTTGTGTCCTCAAGAATCTGTTGGAGAATCTTTTGCTAGCTATAATCATATTTCATTAATGAACTATTCTGTGTTTAGGTTGGGACTATTCCCTGCAACTTCAAGTCATTTGATCGCGATCTCCTTTGTGCCTAATACTGCCTTGGTAATCATCCATATGCTCTGCAGTTGGATAGGCTCGGGTCATTGTTTTTCTTTGTCACATGTTTACTACATTGAGCCAAAGCACTTTGTTGCTTTTTCAATATATGCATGCATATGGATTCCAATCAGTTCTTTGATGTGAAAATACGTTTGTTGCTCCTTAATTATTGTGCAAGCCATTGTCAAATGGAACGATTCTGTTCCAATGATACTCCAATGTCAAATATGCTTTAACCAGCGTAAAGTAAGTTGTTTGAAGGATATTAATGACTTTTGGCCTAATTCAGTACGTCCAGTTACGAGACTTTGCTGAAAATGTACTCTAGATCCACCTATACGGCTATACCCATACAATTTAGCTTGTATATTTCTTTCTGTTAAATGTATGTTGTCGTCATCCAGAAAATGAAGGTCAATAATGTCATTACATGAAGCTACCAACCTTAGAATCGTGTAATTTTCTTTTCTTTATGTTTGTTCCTATTGCAGCCTTTTTGGCCCATTGTTTAACTTATTATTCATATTTGTAGCATTCTTTCAGCAGAGTTTGTGCGGGTTGTTGTTCCTGATGGAAAAGCTGTAGATGCAATGGTTCCATAAACTGTGAAAAGGACTTCCACTCCCCTCAATGGGACGGAACATGAGATACGTGCACTTCCAATTTTGCAGTTTACTGTCTTGTAATTGTCCTATCTTTACCTGGTTGTAACAAAATGCATTCACGCTAAGTTTTTTTTTGTACTTTTCATGCTAACTTAAAAAAAACAGTAGTTAACCAAAATTGATTGAACATGAGGAATGAAGTGAGATTGAGAAATCTAAAGGCTAAGAACTGGTAGGGAGTGATTAGTTAGTAGTACCTGCACCCATTGGCTTCGTAAATTAATTCAATGCCAAGAAGGCATGGGCAATGCTATTTTGGTTTCTTTGTAGCTTCGTCACATTACAATATTATTTCTGTAATTGTATCACTGTTTTTGGAATTTTATGTATTGTGGTATCGTCACATCCATATAATGTACCCAGGCAACGTAGTCACATCCATATAATGTACCCAGGCAACGTAGTTTCTTGACGAGTAAACTATAAGTTACTGGAATTTTGTGTTTGATGTATGTCCAGTGTCAACATAGGATTCTTATGTCACAAAAATGTGATTCTGAAATAATTACCAGATTTTGATCATAAACTTTGTTACTACACCACTTATCATATATACCATGACTACTATGGTCATTTCCAATCAGTTTTTGATCTTCTCCAATTTGCCAAAAGGTGAAATTCTAATTTGTTGTTAACAATGGTCTGATGTGTTTCATCTTGCTACTTTTGTTTAGATTATGGCTTTGTTTTAAGCTACGCTGTCGTGGTTCTAGTAAAATATTATCAGCTCCTTTTCTTCTGTTGATTGGTGTCATTATCTCAATGCAGGTAAACATAGATGAGGGGGAAAGCTTCATCCTCTGTCTTCTCCCCCTCACTATTTGCCTGCTGAGAACGGTTAGTTCTGTTAGATATTTCCATTAAGTTGCTTTGGAGATTCAAATGGAAAGTGGGTATGCAGAAAATGGGGTGTCCTGCGGCTGGGTTTCCATCACATTGAATGTTATAGAGCTAGCAATGGGGACTTCAGTGTAACATGACATATAGATTTAAGTTCTAGAGAAGCACTTAATTCACATTTGTATGAGCTATTTAGCCACACAATTAGCACAATAATATTTGTGATTATTCAAGAAGTTTGTCACTCATATAAGCTGGGCTTATGGGGTCTTAACTTATAAGAGACTACCTCACAAACAGAGCACTTATAAATAAAATACCCTCTAAAATTTCATGCATACAAAAATCAAGTTCAGTATATTTTAAAAGGTCAATTACCTGTGAGCTTAAACAGTTAAGTGGTTGAAGCATCATGTTTATTTATTTCTGGACATTTGGTATTCATTGAGTTATTAATCTACGGGGATACATAATGATACTGTTCATATTTATATATTGTAGGACAAAGTTCCCGTGGTGCTAAGAATATACCATGATACCCTTATTACTGTTATGAAAGCTTCAACCAAATCCACTGTTATGTAGATGCTTCCAGTCTTAATTTCCAGAAAATTTAGACGAGTAGCATGTAATAATGGTCTTATGTTATGAAGCCTCACGATTACAGAGAAGCTTCAACCAAATCCACTGTTACATGACTAGATTCTGATTCAGTAACTGGGGACAGAGCTGCCAATTCTGATGGTCTTACGCTTTTTTTTCTTAATGTCTTCATAGTTTGCTACTTTCTACACTAAATTCCTACTTGTTTTGAACTGTAATCGTGCAGCTGGAGGGCATTCTTTACCAAATAAGCTGCGTAGTCTATCATCTGAAGGGTTTGTTCAACTGTTATCGGCTATTTTTAGGATAGTTCTGGTAAATTGGTTTCTCAATATGACAATTATTTTGTTTTCCTTTGGACAATAAAATTCTACCAAATTTAATCTTAATGTACATCTCCTTTCCTGTAAATTCAGGTACATCTGCTGCAAGCAGCTGAAGTTAAAAAAATAGTTCAGTGGATCACGAGAAACCTTGATGGGAACATGAGTTCTGATGACACAAATCCTGTCATACAACATGGTGGATCAGTTGACTTTTCCCAAGGGAATGACAACGGTGTTACTTCACGGGTCTCCAATACTGTTACATGCAGTACTACTAAGCTTCCATTGTTTGAAGGAAAAGCAACTGATATGTCCAGTACAAATTCAATAAAAAAAATGCTCGGTACGTTAAGTTCTAACATGTTCTTTCTTCCATAAAACCAAGTTGATTCGTCATGGTGATGCTGTGGTCCGTTCTAGCAAATCCAGTATTTCATTATTTGCATGTGTTAATTATGTGTGATGATGCCAAAACAGATTTGCTTGAACATCTGCATTTTCCGCAGAGCTGATATGTTGAGAGAAAGCACAGAAGCAGTTTTTGCTGCATGTGATGCTGCACATGGACGATGGGCTAAGCTGATAGGTGTTCGTGCTGCTCTACATCCCAAGTTGAGGATTCTTGAGTTCCTGATCATCCATAATACACCCTCTGTTTCTAAATATAAGATGTCCCGCTGGTTCCATTTAATCTGTCAAAACGCCTTATATTTAGGAACGGAAGTAGTATAAAAGAAGAATCTATAGCTGGTACAGAAAAGGTTATTAATTTTCTGTTTAAATAATATGCACAGACACATATTAGTTTCATAAAAGCAAGTTATGATATTATCTTAACCTCTTGTCCTCATAGATTGGAGGCAGGTTAGGTTACAACATTCGTGGACTATCAGCATAGTGTTCAGGTGGTTATATATTGTTTTATTGAAGTTTATGAAAGCTTAATCTACAGTCTTACAATCGGATCATGGAACAAAGTTAGAAGCTTGTTTTAAATTTTGTTATTACAAGCAGCAGCTTATAGAATAAGTGCAGCATCATTTTGCCAGAAACATGAATGAGTAATGATGCTATTTCTGGAGTATAAAGCCCTCAGGCTTCTCCCTCAATTATATAGCCTTATGGATGTACACCAACTTCATTACAATGCAGTTACTTTCTTCTGTTTTGCAAGCAATATTACCCAGACAGTAGTGCTATCCACCATCAATCAAAGAACTTGAGGATGAAATGATAGTGGAATTAAGGATATAAAGGGTTAGGAAATCTCTGATCGTCATAATTACTTGAATTATCTTCAAAAAGTTTTATGTTAGGGTTTTGTTAAATCGAATTCTGATATTGATTTTAGATTGATATCAATCTTATTTTGTAGCTGAATCCCGATTTATACAGTTTTTGTGCTCTAACATTTAATATTCCTTTGAAGATGACAAAAACTATGGCAGTTCTTGACCAAGAGACGTGGGTTGCTGTTGACATTCCTGAAGAATTCCAAGTGATTGTTTTGTCACTGCCATCAACTGAGGTTCTTGTTAATGATGTTGAGATGCCTAGCACTGGTAACAACTCAAAGCTCAGTGAGGATGGAGTTTGTACAAGTCAAGAGTCGCATATTCAACTGAAAATAATGTTGAAAATAACAGTGGAACATCTATGAGGTATTTGTACCGTGTGCCTCTGATTGAAGACATGGTCAGATCTATGGTCATGCCTTGAACTCATCAGTGAAGCACCCTTGCTCATGCCTTGAACTCATCAGTGAAGCACCCTTGTTGAAAATACTTTCCATGGAGGTAACAGGAAAATCGGGATCATACTTTATGGATGTGGATTTTTGGGGCAATGATGATGTTTTTCTACTGGGCTTATTCTGCGAGGAATGATGACATATTTGTTTTGTCTAGCATAAAACCTGAAGCTGCAGAGGACTTAAACTGCCATGGTGTGACATATTATTGTTTGGCAATAGTCACTGAGGTTTCTATGGTTGATGAATACCAGAACGGCTTCAGAGTCAAAGTTGCAAAGAATATTGGTCTGGACGAAGACTTAAACAAACTCGAACATGCAATATTTCTCAATAATATCACAATAAACGTACGGATATGGAAAGCACTTACCTGCAAAACACACATGAATGACAATTTCACACTAATCAAGTCCCTCTTAGCCCCCACAAATCTGGTAATATGACATGAATATTCGTGTTTTAGTTTTACTTGCTATTTTCATTACCATTATAAATTAGTATGTGACCTGACCTTTTGAGCTCCTCTTTGTTGGCTCTGTTGCAGGGTGAGGATGTTTGTGGTATCTGTGTTAAACAGGATGGAGTCTGTTTGGCTTCTTTCGCAGAGACATCCGGAAATTATTGGGCGAGGATGCTATTGAATCTGTCATCTCAGCTGTAAGATGTGGGCGTGTGAAGTGTATATGGGGTCCACCAGGTACTGGAAAAACCAAGATGGCACTTTACTGTTGGTTTTGGCATGTTTGAAATGCAGATTTTTTTTCCGAATAAGCTGAACTCTTACTTGTGCTCCCAGAAATGTTGCTGTTGTTGGAGTTTGCACTTGTTTTCAGTCGACGGTGTTGTAGGCTGAATGTACACTATTGTAGGAACTGGATGGAGCAAGGTCTACATGCCTTAAATTGCTTAAAGATCTGCTACACTCGCTTAATTACCCATTGGAGTAAACAGAAACTGGGTCCAGAGCATACGTAATTCAACAGTTCTGTTCTAGCTCTACCTCTTATTGTTGATGAGGGTGCTCAAGTGCGGGAGTGAATTGGTGACCCCCCCCCCCCCCCCCCCCCCCCCGCGTCTGCATTGGTTAAAACATGTTTGGTAGGAGAAGACTGTCGGCTTAGTGCAATGGTTAAAAGCAAATGATGGTTTTGCCTCACCCTCTTTATACTGTTTGATTTCATTTCTTAGTCATTGATGCATTTATCAACAAGATAAACTTTTGAAAAAAATGTAACAGCCATATCTTTTTTTATGTTTCATTGTTATTGATCTGTTTTTGATGATCTTAATCCTTACATTTCATAGTTCATCTCTAGGTATGCAAAGAAGCTGGATTCGTGACAAGTTTATTTGAGAGATTGGTTATGCTCAAATTTGATAAACATTTGTTGAATATACAGTATCACATGAATCCTTCTGTCAGCTTATTTCCAAGTGCTATGAGAGGAAGATTTTAGATGGTTCCATTGTCATGTCTCCTAGTTGTGATAAGGATTACACATGCGTCCCTTTTGTCAGCTACACGTTTCTAAATGTCACTGATGGAAGAGAAGACGAAGAGGGCGCATGAAGCAGTCGTAGAAACATGGTTAAAGTTGCTGTTGTTTGCAACTAATCCATTCCATCTTTAAATGTATGTTTAAGCTGAACTCTATCCTTCCTTTAACCTTAATATCCTTTCTATTTTTTCTTTTATGAAGCTACCTTGCTAATATAACATTGGATCTTTAGAAGTTTATGTGGTCTGCTGTTCTTGTACTGCATACTTCATAATCTTCATTGGTAGAAATGTGTTCACTACAATAGTGTACGTTGAGAGTCCAGATTTCTATTTGTATCTCATGATATGGTATTGCATCAATCCAGCTTTATGAAATTTCAATTCTACTGCCCTCTTTCGTAGACAAATGTTACATTTGTAGTTAGAAAAAAGAGAACATTAGGTAGATGACATGAAAGGTGAAACATTATGCCCTATTACAGTTGTTGGCCACTTTATGAACCCACTTTAGTAACTTCTATTATTTCCGGACTTCATAGTGAAAAAGCAATGATATGTCAATGATTTGGTGATATAGAATCGACTTAAATTTGCTGAAGAAAATGCTTTCATTAGCCTTGTCCAAACTTTGATCCCTAAAGATCACTAAGCATACCACATAAGTTATTTCTGCAGGTTGGATAAGGACAGACCAAGGGCTCAGCATAGTCCACGGTCTCTCCATATATTGCTCAAGTTGATGCAATTAAAAGTCGACCTGCCAAAAAATATGACACATATGATGGCTTTCATGTGCGGGTGAAGTCCATTGATGATTTCCAAGGAGAAGATGATACATCAATACAATCAACTGTTAAGAGAGGAGTTGTAGGATTTCTTGCTGATAACCAAAGAACAAATGTTGCTCTTACTAGAGCAAGGCGTGCATCAATTTATTCGGGACCCCTTGTTTTATTGCTGCTCAAAGTATGTCAGACCGATTCTACAAATTATCAGGTGGATGCTTTTTCATGCACGTAATGTCTTTGGATTGTTGGGAATGCTCATACACTGTATACAAGTGGGACTTAAAGGACAGACCTTGTTGCTGCAGAGAGATGTAAATGTGTTTTCAGTGCCACTAATGATGCAACCATCTGTAAGTTGGTTCTGCAAGTAAAGCAAGAGCTTGATGAACTTGACGATCTTCTTAATGCTGATTCAGTGGGTTTCAGCCATACCAGATGGAAGGTAAGTATTTAGCCAGTTTGACTTTGAACATGCTTTCATGTTTTCTAATATGTCGCTGCACTTAAATTACCCAAAATGCAAACAACATGTATGTACATTTGTCCTATTAGACTTATAACTGTTGTCAGGGAGTTATAGTTTACTGAGTATACAATTCCTTTATAGTGTGATTTTGTTTGTGTTGATGAATAGATCTGTACTTCACTTTTTAGAATCATGTATGTGGTTCGCTTGTCTCTGCTAGGCTGTTTGCTCTGTAATTGGATTTTGCGAGGTTTGTAGGACATGTGCTACTTTGTACCATGCTATGTTAATCATTACGTGGTTCTTTACATAGAGTACGTGTCATCTTGAGAACCTCCTAGTTTTCTTGAAGAACACATTGTCCTTTCATTTTTCTCGTATATGTTAGGAAATATGCAACTTATATTTTCAGGTGGCCATAGGCCAATATATATACATGTAGAGGTGCGGTACAATATGCAGAAAACAAAGAAGACATGTAATATATCCAGGTGTGTTGAGAGAAATCATGTGTGAAGATAATATAGTAGCGATAACCTCCTTTCAAGTCAAAGGGAGCTGGACCCTAGTCATCAGAGTTAACTGGAGTCTCGGCGGGCGCCATTGCAAATGGCGCCTCGGTAGGTGCCCCTCGGGATATCTCCGCGGCCAGCGCCGGGGACATCCGCGGGGGCGTCTTGCTCCGCGGCGTCTTGCTGGCCTCCTCCACCCCTGCTGTGCTGCGGGGAACGGCGACCGCCGCCGTCGGCCCTTCCCTCCGCCGGGCGAGGCCCTTCTCGAATACTCGCTAACAGTCTTCTCCTCTTCGGTATGTTTACCCCTTTCCGCCGCCCTCTCCTCGCCTACCATGGTTTGGCTGGGGGTCCTGCTGCCGGCGCCTCTGCCGCCGTCCACCGCCGTCGTAGCCCTGCTCAATGGTTGGATTGGCTCGCCCTTTGCTTACCCTTTAATTGTTCAGTTTAGCGACTGCTTATTCTCTTTTACCGTTGCTAATCGTAACATTGCTAGTTTCATTCTGTCGCTCGTGGGGATTAACTACAAGGGCTTAGTTGTTCGTTTCCTGGCTAATCCTCCCCCTGTTGGACTGCCTCTGCCTCGTCTTTTTGCTGCCCACACATCTCTCCTCTCTGCCCCTGAAACCCGGGCCTTTCAACCCCTGTCGTCATCCCCCTCTAATGCGACTTGGAGCGTCGACTGTGTTGCTGCCCCGCGTGCGAATCCGTACCTGGCCTATCCCGACGCGGGCCCGGCAACCTCAAACGTCACCTCCTCGTCGCGATCCTGCCTAACATCTACCCTACACATCTCCTGTAGCGTCGTCCGTGACACTTGCTTGGACGATCGTCCCCCCCCCCCCCCCCCCCCCCCCCCCGCCTGAGCTGCCACGTAGCTTGTCTAGTTTCGCTGTCACCCGCGCTACATCTCGGCCTCCCGTTTTGGATGTTTCAGCCACTGGTATCCTGCCTCTTCCTTTTGGCCCGCTGCAACTGGTCCAACTGGCATGCCGCTCCACGCCATCGCCGACTGCAGGGCGCATGCATGCTCCTCTGTGTTCGGCCAACCCGAGGCGCCCTGGTTTCCCTCCTCGCAGGCGGCGACCCATGCTTGATGCCTCTGCCCCTGGGATCCTGCCGCGGCCTCCGGGCCCGCTCTCGTGGTCAACTTCTCCCCATCGTCAGCCAGAGGTACACGACAGCCCGCCTTCTGTCAGGCCGCAAACCACGGGATGTGACAACGGCGAGGCCGAGGCCGCCCGCCTGACGTTGCCTCGACTGTCGCTCTCCCATGCCGGCAGCCCGCATGCAGGACCGTTGGCATCTTATGCCCATGCCCTTCTTGCTTCCTCTTATAGCATGCACCCCCATGCATGCGTCCACACAGCTCATCCCTCCCGCCTAAAAATCTCAACGCCATGAACCCTGCTTCCGATGCCTTGCTCTTGACCACCAAGTTCGCGACTGCCGAGACCCCGTGAGGTGTTGCCGATGCTGGCGTGTGGGCCACACCCAGCATGGGTGCACGGCTATTTTACCCCCAGCCAACCCCTTGCCTCTCCTCAACCCTGCGCCTGCCCTTGCTCCTAGCCCTCCTCTCGCACAACCTGCCTTGAGCTCTCCACCGCCTTCCCAGCCCGCTCCGGCTCCCATGGCTGACTTCATCCCCCTGGAGCTCACCTTCTCCGAGGACGAGCAGCCGCCGTCCCCTGCCCACGCATCCCCACCACGCATCTTTGCCTTCCCGGAGCAGACTGCGGCGGCGGAAGTCGACGATGAGGCTTTTGAGGAGGAGGACCCGGGCGAGGTTGAGTTCGAATCGGGAGAGGAATCCACTGATTCGGACGCAACCCAATCCCTTTTTCTCTCCTCTCCTCCTAGGCACTGTCGGGATTTCTCCAACGTTTTCATGCCTTTCACCCCCATTGAGCATTTCCAAAACCTCGCATACGCCATTGTCAACCCTCCTCACCCCTCCCCCCAAGCTTGTATCCGCCGTGCTCTGCAGACCAGGGCTGGCAACCGCCCTGTGATGATTCGGGCCTCCTCCTACGGGGTGGGGTTGGTCGTGTTTGGTTCGGCCTATGAGCGCGAAGTTTCCATCCTCAACAGTCCTCTTTCCTGCCCCATAAACACCGTTAGCCTTGTGTGTCACGAAGACACCGAAAACCGCTTCCTTTTCCGTCTTGGCACGGTCTCCGCCCTTCATATCGAGGATTTCCCTCTCGAGTACTGGTTTACTCCTACCATCATCAACTCCATTGTCCCTTTCGCATGTCCCATCGAGATTGACCCTGTTTGCCTTACCGGTGTGGACTACTCTGCTGTCCTAGTCTTCGTCAAGTCTTGTACCCTCACTGACGTCCCTCATACCATCCCGGTTCATGGCTTCTCCGGCCTCGGTGCTATTCCTCCGGTCCTTGTCATCCACTCCCAAGAGCTCCCGCCCGACCCTGCTTTCGCGGGCCTCGACTCCGACTCCGACAACAACGGTGGCGGTGGCGGGGACGACAGCGATGAGGGGAGCGGCGAGTTCCCCGGCGGCATGGACCTGAACCTGTCGGCCCCTTCCCCTCCACCAACCGACGATGCTGGAAAAGGCCACACTTCGGAAGGAGATGAAGCTGGAAGGCAAGAAGAGGGTGGCCCCGCGCAATGAGCTGTTGCTGCCGGCGGTGGAGTTCATGGAGCTTGCCGCTGAGGGCCCGCCGCCGCTCCCGCGCAAGGATGCTCTCCAGCTTGCCATGGCTTGTGGCGTTCCCGAGATCGACCTCAACATGGTGCCCGCCGGTGACGGCAAATTGGGGGAGCGTAGGTCCACAGCATGCCCACCTTGGATCTGCTGGAACTCTTTCCCTCAAATTAAAGCGTACCAGGGACATGGCAAAAAAGTGGTTGTCCAACAGAAGATCGCCTAAGATCATAGCCTTAAACTGCCATACCACTATCGATTTCCTGGATAAGCTGGAAGAGGCCAGGACGTTGTCGTCTCTCGAATCCGATCTTCGGCTTGCGATCAAGCTTTCGCTGCACCGCCATAATGCTGCCATTGCAGCCTACTGGAGGCAACGGGCAAAGGTTAAGGACTGCGTTTTCGGTGACGAAAACTCGGCCTACCTTCATATTTGTGCCTCGGTCAGACACCGAAAAAACCAAATCAAATCCCTTGAAAACAATGGCACTACCTTCACTGCGCATCGTGACAAGGAGGCTGTTCTTTTGAACTTCTTCAAAAACTTGGTGGGCGTAAGCCATCCTGTCTCCTTTTCTTTGATCTAGATAGTCTACTTCTCCCGAACTCGATTACTTCCGCTCAAGCTTCCAACCTCTCTGCTCCTTTTACTTTGGAGGAAATAAAGGCTGCTCTATGGGCCATTAAGGACGATGCAAGCCCCGGGCCTGATGGTTTTGGCCTCGCTTTTTACAAGAGCAACTGGGATCTTGTTAAATTGGATCTTCTCAATTTGCTTAATGATTTTCATGCTGGCTCAGCAGACCTTATGCATTTGAACACAGCTCACATCGTGCTCCTACCAAAGAAGTCTGACGCCGCTAAGCCAGAAAACTATCGCCGTTGAAGTTTAAACTGTGTTCCGTGAGGTTCCACGAGATTTGGGCTTATCAGAAGGGTGTTAGGCGATGTTATGCCAATCCTCACGAAGAAAGTCGCGTAGCGTGTTTTCCTGTTGGGGGTCCAGGCCTGTTCCAATTGAGGCTGTTTTGGACGGGTCCTCGGGGTGGACTCAGAATTTAATGATCTCGTCGCCGGGTTTGAACGATGTTGACTTCGAGCGCTTTGCGAGGATTACATCGTCTTTATCAACCTTTGCTGGCAGCTCGGATAATTCTTCGACTCCTAAGGCTTCGGCTTCGGCCTCCATGGCAAGGGTGCGATTTCGTCCTCGGTTCTAAACGACCGATTTGGGTTGCCGCAGACAGTGATGATATGTTTGGGCCTGGTCATCTTCTTCCGCAGAGAGAAGTCCACATTTTAACGCCAAATTGACCACTCGGTTTGATTTATAACCCTCGTCTTCGAAAATGGTCGGAATGCACCCTCTACTTACCATAAAGTTCAAAACACAACCCTGATTTCATTTTTTGGCTAATCAACTAGTTTCGACCAAAGTCAAAGCTGACTAGGCATGCCAACTCAGCAGCCAATGCCACACAAGCATCTAATCGAGTCTCTCTCTATTCATTTTTCCTCTATCAAGCCGTGACCCATGCTCTCAAAGTCTTCGCCGCATGGCACGCCTCACTTCCCCCACCCCACCCATGGCCGCCACCAACTTTGTCGCCGCTGAGCGGCGATCGTTGGTGGTGCCACACCGCCCCCATGCGAGGTTACATTCTTCTTTCAGTTCCTCTTGTTAGGGAATATGCACCTTGTATTCCCATAGGGCCATAGGCTGCGCTCTAGTCTGGGCCTTCGTAAAGAAATCTGCCAACTGTAACTTGGAAGGCACATACTGAAGAGCAATAACCTGATCCAGCACACCAGCGCGCACATAGAAAGCATTAACACCAATATGTTTGGTGAGCTCATGCTTCACAGGGTCGCGCGCAATGCTAATAGCACCTGTACTGTCAGACATGAGCATAGTAGGTGTAGTGATAGAAACACCAAAGTCCTGAAGTAACCACCATAACCAAGTCACCTATGCCGTCAAAAGAGCCATAGCTCGCAACTCAGCCTCTGCACTCGAACGTGAAACCGCAGTTTGCTTCTTCGTCTTCCAGGCAATGAGTGAACCACCAAGGAAAACACAATAAGCAGAAAGTGAACGGCGATCTGAGGGATCACTAGCCCAGGTAGCATTCGAATAGGCCCGAAGCTATAAGGAACCGGAGTGAGGAAATAACAGACGGTGAGAGATCGTGCCCGAAGTATCGAAGAACACGAAGGAGGTGACTATAGTGAACCAAAGTGGGGGCGTAGACAAACTGACTCAGAACATGGACCGGGTAGGAGATATCAGGACGAGTGACAGCTAGATAGACAAGACTCCCAACAAGATGATGATAACGCGTCGGATCAGGCAAGGGGTCACCATCAGTATCACGAAGGTGAACATTGAGCTCCATAGGAGTCTCAACAGTGCACTTATCAGTAAAAGCAGCACGAGCAAGAAGATCCTGGATATACTTTTCCTGAGAAATAGAAAAGCCATCAGAGGTAGAAGAGACCTCGATCCCAAGAAAGTAGCGAAGAGGGCCAAGATCAGACATAAGAAATTGCTCACTAAGACAAGCCTTCACAAAGGCAATATACTTGGGGTCGTCACCAGTGATGATCATGTCATTGACGTAGAGAAGAAGAGTCCGACCATGAGTTGAAAGATGGACAAACAACGCTGGATCATGAGCACTTGCTGAACAACCAACGACAGTCACCACAGAGGCAAAACGCTAACCAGGCGCGAGGGGCTTGCTTAAGGCCATAGAGAGAGCGACGAAGACGGCATACCATACCATCAGGAACAGAATACCTAGGTGGGGGCTGCATGTAAATCTCCTCACGCAGCTCACCTTTAGGAAAGACATTCGTAACATCAAGCTGAGATACAAACCGGTGTCGAACAGAGGCCACGACAAGAAGTGTGCGAACAGTGGTCGTATGGGCCAAAGGAACAAAAGTCTCATCGTAATCACAACCATGCTCCTACTGAAAACCACGAGCCACAAGACGAGCTTTGTAACGCTCAAGAGAACCATCAGAGTCTTAACCTTGTAGACCCACTTACAAGTGATTGGACGAACACCAAGAGGAAGAGAAACAAGGTCCCACGTGCTGGTACGGTCAAGGGTAGAAAGCTCCTCTGCCATCGCAAACTGCCATTCGGGATGAACAACAGCTTGACGATAAGAAGTCGGCTCAAGAACAGCAGCACCGGCACTTGGAAAACCAAGGCGATCAAGAGGAGGAAGCGGACGAGGACGCAAGCCATAAGTAGGCTGAGAGGACGAAGATGGCACATCATAAGTAGATGGCTCATCAATAGATGCATCCACAACACGTGGACGACGAGTATAATACTGAGGAGATGGAAGAATTCGAGGAAGAATCTCTAAGGTAGACTCGGGAGATGGAGATGAAGAAGTCATCGGGGATGAAGGTGCAGAATCCGGTGACAGGCGAGGTGAGGAAACCATGGGAGAGGGTGACGGTGGATCGACAATAGGCGGAGAAGCAGGGTGATAGGTGTGTCAGGAAAAGTGAGGAAAGAGAGATCCTCAACTGAAAAGGTCGAGGAAGATGGTTGCGGGTAGAAGGGACGAGATTCATCAAAAATCACATCCTGAGAAATACGCATCCAACAATCGATAGGATCCCAACAATGATAGCCCTTATGCTCATGACTATAGCCTAAGAAGACACACTAAACGGACTGAGCGGTCAGTTTGGTGCGTTCACGGGGGGCAAGAAGAACATAGCAAACGCAACCAAACAAACGAAGCGCCGAATAATCAGGAAAACGATCAAAGAGACGCTCAAAGGGAACACCACCTTGTAGAGTAGCGGATGGCTGAAGGTTGATGAGATAGGTGGAGGTGGAGACAACCTCGGCCCAAAAATGAGACGGAAGAGAGGCGGCGATCATCAACGCATGAGCCGTCTCAAGAAAGTGACGATGCTTTCGCTCAGCCACACCATTCTGTGCGTGAGCACCAGGACAAGAGAACTGAGAAAGAGTCCCCTGCTCAGCAAGAACACCGCGCAACATCTTGGAAATATACTTGCCAGCGGAGTCAGCACGAAACACGCGAATGGGCGAAGAGAACTGCGTGTGAACCATGGCAGCAAAACGCTTGTAGATGGACAAAACCTCACTGCGAGAAGTCATAAAATAAAGCCAAGTGTAACGAGAGAAATCATCTATGAAAATAATATTAGTATTGATGGCCCTCTTTCGAAGCGAAGGGAGCCGAACCCCATACATCGGAATGGACTAAATCAAAAGGACCTTGAGGCACTGACTCACTAGTGGGGTAAGGTAACTGAATCTGTTTGCCAAGCCTACAACCCTGACACTCAAAAGAGACATCTCCTGAGACAGACCTCGACGAACTAAAGATGACAAACGAGAACCATAAAGATGTCAAAGTCGATGATGCCAACCCCAAGGTCTAACTAAAGACATCTCCTGAGGCAGCGGAAGGAACATGAAGCTAGTTAACTAAAGACCCCGAGGTCACGGCGGCGAGGGCCAACCCCAACCAAAGTGTGCGTGCGACGATCCTGAATAGAACAAGAGTCAACGTAACAGGTTCATGGTAAGTCGAGGAACATGTGCCACATCAGGAATAGAATAAGTGGTAAGATTGCCTTGACTAGCAACAAAAAGAGGAGTACCATCAGCAGTGAGTACATGAACAGGAAAAATCAAGCGATCTAAGAGAGGACAAATTGGAAGAATGAGAAGACATATGAAAAGAAGCTCCGGAGTCCGGAACCCATGGGGATGTACCTGACTGTGTAGTGGGTGGTTGCTCACTGCGGGAAGCATTAGTCACAGAACCTGCAGTACCCGTCGAAGAACCTGAAGCGGCAAGCTCACACTTAAGTCTTGGAATATCCTGCTCGGTCAAGGAAGTGGCTGAAGATGTCAAAGTAGAAGTCCCTGAAGATGATGTCCGCGCCTTACGCATGTGTCACTTCTTCTGGAAGCACTGACTCAACATGACCATCCTTGTTACAGTAGCTACAGTGAGGACGAGAGCGGCCCTGACCGCCAGTAGGAGTCGGCGGAGCACTGGAGCGAGGATTAGTCGGTGCAGCATGCGGCAGAGTAGGAGCTCGAGTAGCAAGCACAAAGGGAACCTCAAGTAAAGCAGCACCACATCAGCGAGTCTCCTCAGCACGAATCTTTGAAAGCGCCTCCATGAGAGAAATACGGCCATGAGCAAACAACTGAGCGCGCCGGGGCTCCAACTCCTTACGGAGCCGAGACAAGAACTCGTAGACACGATGAAACTCCAAATCAGCCCGCACAGCCTGGCAACATTGACAAGTACGACAACAAGCACTGCGGAGAGAATCAAGCTCAGAACTCTGTGCATAGAAATCATAAACAGTGGAGTCACCCTGCTGAAGAGCAAGCTCCTGGCGGACAACAGACAGGTATAAGGCATCACCAGAGGGCTGATAGCGCTGACGAAGACGGGTCCACATCTCAAATACGGTAGGGAGGCCCAAGAACTCAGAGGCAAACTGAGGTAGAACGCTAGTAGTGAGAACAGCTGCGGCACGAGCATCATCATCAAGCCACTGAGTATAAGCAGACAAAGCCTCATGATACGTGTGAAGAGCCTCCTCATAAGTCAAAACTTGCTCATCATAAGCACGAACGACAGCATCATCAGCAAGCTTAGCTGCATCCTTCGCAGCCTGAGTAGCATTCGCAACAACCGGTAGTGTCGGTGGAGTAGGGGCCACAGGAGGAACCGAGCACGGCGGACAGCGGACCTCGCCAAGAAGAACGCCCCATAGACGAATGCCACACATATGAATGCGCATGAAGCCAACGAACTTGATGTTGGTGCCATCAAAATTCACCGGGCAACGAGGAACTGCAACATAGCCTGATGTTGTAGACATTTTTCTTTTTTTGACTTTTTTGGCAATCACTGGGCAGACAACAGTACAGAAAGAGGGTCCTGGCGGTCAGTGCTCGCTGCAGCAGCAGATTGATGGGACGAGAGCCAACAGCAGAGACGAGCCGGAGGTGGTGGAATCCGGCGAGGGGCGGCCAGACTAGACGAGGGCGACTAAGACCGGCGACTGGCGGCCAAATCCGGTGAGGGGCGGCCGGACCGGACGAGGGCGACGAAGACTAGCGACCGTATCCGGCGAGGGGCGGCGAAAAACAGGGCTTCGGAAGATCGATCGCAGGCGAAGGCTCTTGTGGCTGGCTTGATCTGGATCGATCGCTGGAGGCTGCGATCTGGACGGGAGGGAGTTGAACGGCAGCGTCACTGCAGGGAAGGAGACGAGCGGCCTTGGGTTGACCGGCTGCTACGATGGAGAGAAAAAGCAGCGGCGGCGGCCACAGAGGATCAATAGCACGAGTTGCAGTGTGCAAAAAATTGACCTAGCTCTAATACCATGTTAGGGAATATGCAACTTGTATTCTCAAAGGGCCATAGGCCAGTATATATATACATGTACAGGTGCAGGAAATATGCAAAAAAAACTTATACGATGGGGTAAATACGAAAGGCTACATGGCTATATATATAGTACTCTTAACACCTCGTATCCTCTAACCCAAGCCACACCACCAGGTAGAGGGGATGGACCTGCTCCTATCCCGACAGGGCACTCTCCACCTTGACAGCCACTCCACCGCCAAGGCTGGGCCCTGCCTCCATGCCATGGGGCCTCCGCTTGCTCTATCTCTGATCAGCCCGACCCCTCTCGATCGCATTTGCAGCAACACCCTATGTGGCATCGCCCTCTCTTGCCCGCGCCTCCACGAAATGGACGCTGACGCCCTTGTCTCGAACAGAACAATTTACTCAGTGCCCAAGGGTGTACATATACACAAAGCACATGCAGGTACTCTAACTAACGCTAACTTCTGTCGTAGCTATCTCCTAATATCTAGCTGCATGGGATCGTGCGCACATGTATATCTCATCTAGTTACAGAGATGCAACGACTAGTAGAGCTACGTGCAAGCATGCATGCCATGTTGACCTGTAGATGCATTCCAACACTATCCACGGGGAAGGACACAGCTGGCCATCGTTGTTCGGTAGGGAAGGACGATGCCGGGGAGCAGCGGGAAGTCGTGGAGGTGGGTGGGCTCTCGACTGAGCGGTTCGAGGCATGCGTCATGCAATCAGGCGGTGTGAGGCATGCGGGTGAGCCGAGCAAACCGCGTGGCCGCTAGCGGACAACTCTGGAGGTGGGTACGCACGTGGCAGGGCAGTGCGACACGCATGGCCTGCGGCGAGGAATGGTGGGAGGATGGCGAGGAAGATAAGTGATGTTTAGAGGGGTACACGAGCAATCCCATGAGCGATGATCTAACTATCATTAGATCCCTTGTTGGTAGAAGATGAAGTAGGATGAGCCATAAGCTTATCAGCAGCGAGCTTCTCAGGAGCGATTCCGAGCCGGCCACCAATGCGTTGAATATCACGCGAGTATGGGGTAGCGCACCAGACGGAGCAACATCTTTGTCAGTAGCTTGGTTCAGGCATGGAGAAGGCTTCGGCGTTGCAGACGAAGTCTTGCACTTCTTAGAAGGACGAACAAATGGCTTCTTCATCGGGCTAGGCTTGATCACAGCAGGTGAGCTCTTAGAACCATCACGAAGAGCACTAAGCCGAGCACTGCGACGAACCCGAGACTCCACCAGAATCTTAGCGTTAGTAGCTCCAACAACTTTACGGGACCACCCTTTTGGCTGCTTCACTGGTACAACATGCTTCACTGGTAGAACAAAGAAAGTGAAGTTCATGGGAGCAGGAACATCCTAAATGGGGCAATCAACAACACCAAAATCAAAACAGAGCGAGTGAGCCACATGTCTCTTCACTGGAGAAGAACGTCTGATAGGAGAAACAGAACGCCTCTGCTAGAGCTCGACAGAAAGCGGGAACTGAAAGGCCATAGCATCTCCACTAGGATCTCTTGGTTAGCACAATTGGACCAACATGAGACATAAAGATCGATTAGGAACTTTAGCAACCCACATGAGCGGCATCAACCGCTCAAAGTTGCGATGCAACTGCATCACAGGAGGAAGAACCGGGCCAAAACTATAATTACTCGGCCAAGCTGAATCACTGGCTGAGCACCTGGAGGCTGATACAGAACCAAAGCACCGTGCTATTGTGCCTCAAGAACACCATTGTTGATTGAATTAATAGAGCCATCTGAAACCTGACGGACCATGGATTCCTGGGAGGGCTCCTACACAACTTGTAGCTTGTTTTCAACCTCCACATAAACTTGCTAGTTGTGGTTATTTGCAGGTGAGGGAACGTCGTTCCACCCAATCTCAGGAAACTCTGTCATAGCCCAGTTGTTATAAAATGCATCTGCCCTGGAAGCGAGTGAGGGTTACCCTTAAACGGCACGAGATCCTTATTAACCAGAAAAACATCCGCAAAATCAGTAGACAACACATAGACTGGCGTAGTCCAAGAAATCCTGGTTGCTCTGGAATCCTCATAGGCTCATACTCTTGATATACCATATCTCTAGGAACAAGTGAAGGAGCAGGGAAACAAACATATGCCAAAGTGTGTACAAGCCTAGGATCATTCTCGTAGCAGCCATGGAAAGGTCAATGGTATTGATAGCATTTGAGATGTACTCTCTACGATGGCAATCCAACAAAATCGCAAGGATCATTATCGAACCACAACGAAAACCATGTGTAGCCCTATAATTGATCCCTTCATCATGCGGAATAAATCTGACAAAACAACCGTTCCCCAAATTGAAAGGAGGATGATCTACCATAGTATGCCTACCCGCAGGGCTACGGAATCAAAACAGACCGACACCTTGAATCCATGGTTGAGCATCTAAAATATCCCTCCCTAGATTGTTAACAACAAAGTCACAACCAAATTGCGGAAGTGGAACACTTCCTCAGGAAGCGGCGATGGTTCGACAATGGCGATGGCGAACTCCTCATGCCTCCTGTTTGGCGCCATGGCCGGCAAGAAGAAAAATCTGAGGCAGCCAGAGTGGCCCACCGTTAATGATGTTGAAGCCTGGTGGTGTGAACTCTTCAGGATCAAGCTCGAAATTGGCCATCTGCCCGAGAGGATTAGACTTTCGAGGAAGGGGAGATGGCGAAGAGGGCAAAGGAGGTGACAACTCGATGGGACTTGACATTGGTCGAATAGCAAGGCTTTGGTGGAAACTTGAGGCGTCGGGTGAGTTAATCCTGGTAGACTGACTTGGAGAAGTTGCATTAAGCTTGAGGACCCACCTAACACCCATTGCAGGTGCAGATACAGTGCATGATTTTGCTTTGTGGCCTTTGCGAAAACAAGATGACATTTTATTTGGTTGGTGCATGAGACAGAAAAATGTGACATAGAAAAACACTTCTGCCATTTCCAAAACCGAAAAGCAATGTCCTCGACAACTGATTCCAAACCATCCGAATCATTAGAACTAACATCAGCCGGAGAATTATCGACAGGTTGGGCTGAGCCCAATGGGGAAGCCACGACGTCGGGAGTAGCAGGATCCGCAGCATTATCAGACGGGTCAGGGGACACGGCCCGCTCAGGTGAATCGGTAGCAACGGATGGTCCAGGACCAGCGGGAGGACAAACCACAGCAATAACAGGTGGGTTAGGGACCGCACTAGGCGAGACCACAAATTCAGTAGATAGGATGGAAACTGTGCTAGGTAGGACCACAATCTCAACAAATGGGCCGGGAACAACGCTAGGCAACCATTGTCTCAAGTTAAGAACTCGAGGTTTGAAATGGAAGGGTTCCCGCCAATCACGAGGGAAGGCTGATCAAGTTGCCGGAAAGAACCAAAAGTGATGTGCGGCTTGCCTTCGTCCACTAAAGAGTGACCGACGGTCAAAGAAGGAACCGGCAAACGTTCCTAAGGTCGAAGATCATAGCCGGCCATAAGACATCCATCAATTTTAGCTTGAACAACCGTAAAGCAATAACCTTTCTTTTGGGTTTCATCTCCAGAAGAGTGGCTGAGTTTTCATGTTGGCTCGCCAAGCCTATCACAACCCTCCTCCTTTACCCGGGCTTGGGACTGGCTATGTTGAGATAACATAGGCGGAGCAAGCATCAGGGATCAGCTTTGAGCACTATCTTTTTGCCCTGGTGATGGATGAGGTCACAAGGGATAAACAAGCAGATATCCCATGGTGTTTGCTCTTTGCGGACGATGTGGTGCTAGTGGACGATAGTCGGATGGGGGTAAATACGAAGTTAGAGTTATGGAGAGAAACCTTGGAATCGAAAGGGTTTAAGCTTAGTAGAACTAAAACCGAGTACATGATGTGCGGTTTCAGTACTACTAGGTGCGAGCAGGAGGTTAGCCTTGATGGGCAGGTGGTGCCTCAGAAGGACACCTTTTGATATTTGGGGTCAATGCTGCAGGAGGATGGGGGTATTGATGAAGATATGAACCATCGAATTAAAGTCGGATGGATGAAGTGGCGCCAAGCTTCTGGCATTCTCTGTGACAAGAGAATGCCACAAAAGCTAAAAGGCAAGTTCTACAGGACAGCGGTTCGACCCGCAATGCTGTATGGCGCTGAGTGTTGGCCGACTAAAAGGCGACATGTTCAACAGTTAGGTGTGGCGGAGATGCGTATGTTGAGATGGATGTGTGGCCACACGAGGAAGGATCAAGTCCGGAATGATGATATACGAGATAGAGTTGGGGTAGCACCAATTGAAGAGAAGCTTGTCCAACATCGTCTGAGATGGTTTGGACATATTCGGCGCAGGCCTCCAGAAGCTCCAGTGCATAGCGGACGGCTAAAGCGTGTAGAGTATGTCAAGAGAGGTCGAGGTAGACCGAATTTGACATGGGAGGAGTCCGTTAAGAGAGACCTGAAGGATTGGAGTATCACCAAAGAACTAGCTATGGACAAGGGTGCGTGGAAGCTTGCTATCCATGTGCCAGAGCCATGAGTTGGTCGTGAGATCTTATGGGTTTCACCTCTAGCCTACCCCAACTTGTTTGGGACTAAAGGCTTTGTTGCCTGACCCCAAAGATGGAAAAAACATATGAATTACGGGTAAGAGTAAGACCGAAGATCAAGAATGATAAAACCAACCTGCTTGCACGAAACATTGAATGAGAAGACCCTTTCCTTAATGCATGAGACCAGTAGATCAATCACATAACCACCAATAGCTGCTTCCAAGTAGCCGCCACCTTCATTAAGACGAAAAGAGTGCCTGCTGAATGAAACCACCATGGTTAAATGCCCAGACTCATCTGAGGGTTGGATCATAGATCCATAGCAATCGTACACCTTTTCTGCAAAGGCCGCACGAGGAGAACAATCCAGATCCAAGGTATATCCCATATGAGAAGTAATCCAAGATGGTAGTCCACAAGAAGCCCAGAGAACACCGAAGAAGATGACCGGGGAGGTTATGGAAAGTAGTGGCTAGGGGTGGGGTGTTAGGGAGGTGGAGGCGCCATCCTTTTTTACTCGTTGAATAGACCGTTATCCAAGTCTCCAACTACAATCGCAACTCGGTTGTCTGATTGGCAAGAGCAAAGGTTGAATGATAGCTTGCACATCAAAGGATTTCGTCACAAAAACAAAATGGAGAAGATAGCAAACTCAAGTGTTAACTTAACAATAGTTTTTACAATTTCTACTCGGCATTTAGGGGGCCTTCCTTGCTACACTTTAATCTACTCTATATGTGCTCCCAGGGCAGTACTTGACAACATGGAAGGCATATGCCTGGATGATGGGAAAAAGTGTTTGTACCTTCACAAGCACACCCTCATCATCGGCCAGCGTCGACTAGACGACAACCTGCACGTTGGCGTCCGGATGGTGCAACACCAGTAATGCTAGCACCATCCAAGGCCCCTCGTAGGGAACCGATTGTTGCCACCGGGGAACTCGAAAGGTGCCTGCTTCAGCTTGTTTGAGAGGGCAAAGATGCTGGTGGTTGGCTGCTCGTCCGGCCAGAGGGTGGCGCACACCTCCTGCATCGACGCCTTCGCCATCTTCAGCAGCTTGACACCTTGGCGCATGCGACCTAGAAGGGCCACGATCTCATCCTTGTTGACGACGTCGACAAGAAGGCATTGGGCGCTTCAAGCGTTGGGTTGTTGAACTTCCGAAAGTGGAGCACAGCTTGCCTCACCTTGTTCGCCAGGCCTAGGAATGCATCTACAGTCAATCAATATGCAAAGAAATCAGACAAAGCGAAAAGACTAGAAGGATTCGACAAGAGTCGCACACATACCCTCCATCGCCTGCCGGGCCACCTGGATCTTGGCCTTTAGTGTGGGCTTTCTCTCATGGGTCCTCTGGACGGCCTGCTGCAAGCTCTTAGCCATTCCCTTGTGCGACTTCTGCTCCTTTAGGTCATGCAATGGTTGCGGAGGCCATCCAACTTGACCTTCATGTCGTCATGGAGACCTTTCTGGAGTCGGGTGTTCCCCCGAGCTCCTGGATGGTTGGCTTTTGGGATTCAGTGCTCTTCGTCAGCGTCTCAACAACCTTCTTGAGCGCCTTCGCTTCCCGAGTGGCTTTGCTGGCAAGTCGAATTGGTCCTCAAACTCCTTCTGCTCTACCTCCATCCTCTCTTTCGCTACCTCCATGGTGATGGAGCCAGTGAGCTACTTCCAAAGGCGAGCGACAATGTGAACACTGTGCTTTAGGAATTCAATTACTAAAGCATGCTAATCTATGGTATGCCAGAAAAAAAAGCATGCTAATAACCACACTAATACGGTCCCGGCAGAGCCTGTATTATTACACTATTGTGGTATCAAAATGTCAGATCATGAATACTTAACCTAAAAGGTTCCCTAATAGTATAAAAACAATATAAGTTCCTAACTTTCTATAATTGTTCAAAAAATTGGTTGGTGATTAAGACTTAGATTACCTAAAAAAAGTTCCCCTTGAATTCAAAAAAGATTCCAAAAAATGGATCCATGTGTATACATGGTATCAACATTTAATTTTGTTACTAATTGCTAATGAACTCGTTGCAGTGCAATTAGACAAAAGAAAGACTAATCAATGGCAAACCTAAAAGACGCTACACGGATCTCAAAGCCAGATCTGATGGAAGCTGGAGAGGTGGTATAGCCCCCGGGTGGCAAAGACATAATAATCATCCAGGAAGCCGCCAATGCCTGAACCAAAGACGCACCATCGCCGAAATCAGCTTTGTGAGCCCGCTGCAAAAGGCAAGGCGTTGTCGATATGGTGCGTCGCCTGGGGGCCATCCCCGTGCACCTTGGTCCTAGCTCCATTCCTCCGCCCGACAAAGTCGAAGGAGAGTCGCCGGACCTGCCGTGTTGAACTATGAACCCTGCATCGGTCCACCACACCCCCCTCCCGCCATCGTAGCCGCCACTATGACGACCAACACCGGCTAATACACTCATGTACAATCTTCCAGTTCCATGGAGGTGCCGGAGAACAAAAGCCACCAAGGGGTCGCCGCCGACACCACTCAGGCTGACCACCTACCAGACCCAAGGGCCGTCGATGACACGGAACAACACGATGAAGCGGGACTTGAAGGAATTTATTAGCTGCCATCAACAAAATCGTTAGACCCAAGACCACGGTCGGCAGAATTCTAGCTACGCAAGCCCATTTAAGCCTACAACTATACAGACTGCACGTGGGGTCCGGCGACTCCCTCCAACCAACGACCGTGAGGTTGCTAGAGGAAAGGAGCCACCGGAGACAGCGCAGGTAAATTGGGCGCCTGGAGCGCAACTAGTCACCTCGCTTTCTCTCTTCGAGGAGTAGGGGAAAGCGAATTCTCTCAGTCGATCGACTTATTACACAAGACATGGGGTAAAGGAAAGAGACATAGCATAACAAGGACTCCTAGACAAATAGTAATATCCCCCCTCCCCCCAGCACACATTTGAAGACACTTAAAAAAAGATAATCCGAAATTCGTGTCTTGAGACGGTCATCGTAGCATGAAGAATCTTCCGAACCTGTCGAGTCAAGCCGGAGGGGGTAACACGAAGATGGCACATCAGAGGAAGACTCCGCATCAATAGAAAATAAAAGAGAAGTAGCAAAGAAGTTGAATTGTCAAAAGAAGATTGCGCACAAAATCATAGCCCAAGAAAACTGGCGGCGAAAGTTGCTCGGCGGCAAGAGATTGAGCGTAGAGCGACAAGGCAAAAGAAAAGGCCACAATAATCCTATAGAGAAGGCTACCATGTCACAAGTTCTCTTTTTTGTAGTTATTCAGTGAGGGACAATTCGATATGGCTACCATGTGCTTCGAGAAGGCTGGTGATGCACACAGAGAAGTGCACAAGAGCTGCCGGACTTCTAGCCACGGCTGACCGTGTCATCTCAACAAATTTGGAGCTGGGCAAGGCTTCATTGCAAACAACATCAGAGATTGACAGAGTCCATGAAAGCTGCTAATTGCTATATCAAATTAGGTGACTACAAAAGAGCAGGTCTGCCAACTCTCCATAATTTACAAGCTGTATCCGTACTTGAGATTTCATCATTTCATAATGTTTTACAAATGACATGTTGTTCTTAAAGATTAGCCATACAAGTAAATGTCATCGAATCTCAAAACATTTTTTTTGGAAATGGCATCCCTGTATAAATTACAGAAATGCCAATTTTTATAGCTTTCATATGGATAGTTTACCTTACACCCCACGAAGCTCTGTCTGACTAAACATTGTGTTCCTTTGCATTGCCATAGGTATGGTCTATATGCAAAAATGTGGTACTTCCAGTTCTGGACTTGAGGATGCTGATGATTATTTTGCTATCGCTGAATGCTGGTCGGAGGCAGTGGAGTGTTCTTCAAAGCTAAATGTTACACCAAGTGTTTTCCATGTGCTCGAAAGGAAAACAATTATGCAATCTGGAGGAGGAACATTTGCTTCAGAATTCAAAATCCTTGAGGTTTCTGCAATTAGAACAAAGTATCTGGATAATTGTGCTCAAGATTATTTTGAGCGTGTCGTCATAAAGCATAGGATGGCTTTTATTAAAGCTTTCAGCTCTATGGATCATGTACGGACATTCCTAAATTCTACGAATCTTGTTGATGACTGTCGAGTTTAGAGATGGAAATGTATAATTTCCTAGAAGCTGCAGGAATAGCAAAGCATAAAGGAGATGTCTTGCTGGAGGTAGACATGCTCGAGAAGGCAGATTTGTTTAAGGATGCAACAGGGCGTCTCCATATCATTGTGGATTCTCTGTGGTCTTCAAATGGTAGAGGTTGGCCTCCCAAAAGATATGCAGAAAAGTGACAGTTGCTTGCAAAAGCCAAAGAGATGGCGAAAAAGGTCTTTCTACTGTTTTGTTTTGCGTGGAAGCTGATGCACTGTCAGATGTGAATAAGTCTCTACCCAGTTTAAATCGCACATTGGTTGAGGGCAGAAATGTCCAAACTATTGGTTGAACTTGTTGCTTCCGGTTTGATTCTTGATGTTCATCTTCATTCTTGAGCCTCTGGATACAATATATAGAATTAGGGCCAGGATCTGAATATGAAAACAGTAGTAAAGATATGCTGGCCTCTAACCAGATGTCACCCCAAACTCTGTTTTATGTTTGGAATCACTGGAAGTTGATCATAATCAAAGTACTGTCTCATCTTCGCCACACCGATGGTCCAGAATTAAATGATTATGCAGTTATGTATGAAGATCTTTGCGCCAAGTACTTTGGATTGAGAAAAGATGGTGAAGTTGACAGATATGTGGTGCTTAACATCAATGCAAGTTGGCTTTCTATTGCTGGCAGAAATTCTTTGCAGCAAGACGGCAACAGATGTTTATTGGGTGTCCCTCAGTGTCATTCATGTGCTCAGTGTTTCTGGATGAATGAGCTGTCTTCTGTTGGTTTCAGTGTACTTAAGAAGTTGGAGTCCGCTGTCGAAATTTCTCTGAAGCCTGCATCTTCATATACACTGGTGAGAACTATCCTTATCATAAATGAGATAGCAAAGTTATTCGAAGAACCACAGTTCAGTATTCCAAAAAGTTCTAAGAAGTTCAGAAGCTTTTTTATTCTCTGTGAGTGTCGCTTCTTCGAGTTAGTTTTCCTTGTGTGGAGAGATGGGACAATGGGGAGCCTCTTGTGTCTACTTGACTCACCAGCTGCATATGAATTGATTGCTGATTCTCTTAGTGCAAATCTTTGCCCGGTAAATAAAAACTTAACTCATGGGCATCTTGGGAGAACAACCATGCTTGTGCTTCATGCAGCACACTTGGGCGAAGCGCGACTTTCATGACTACTACAGTACCTGGACAATAGTTCTGAGTAGGCAGATTTTTTCTGATATTTGCAGTGATTTCAAGATAGCTGGCTTCGCCACTGGGTGCGTGTGTCCGTGCTGCAGCGTGTGTGTGTGTGTGTGTGTGTTGTGTGTGCGCGTGTGTTGCTGATGCGTGTTAGAGTTATAATATAAGTCATGTATACCCCTTTGTATTTATCCCGTTGTATAAGGGGTTTCCTGCATATGTACCACACCTGTACGTATATATATATCGGCCTATGGCCTCATGGGAATACAAGTTGCTTATTCCTAACATGGTATTAGAGCTAGGTCAATTTTTTGCACGCTGCAACTCGTGCTGATCCGTCTCGATCGAAGCCGCCGGCTCCCTCTCGCTTGAAGTTTTCGTCGCCGCTGCCTCTCCTCTCGATCTCTCCTCCCGATCGGCGCTGTGTGGATCGCCACGCTAGGCTGGGCCGCTCCCTCTCCTCCACGCCGGGCTGCCCCGTCCTCCCTGCTCGATCGAAGTCGCCGGCTCCCTCCCGCTCGAAGTTCCCGATCGGCGCTGTGTGGATTGCCACGCTGGGCTGGGCCACTCCCTCTCCTCCACGCTGGGCTGCCCCGTCCTCCCTCCTGCTCACAGCCGTGCACCCAGTCGCCAACATGAACGGGCTCAGCCTACGCGATTGTTGATCGCCGTGATTCCCGTGCCAGATCCCGCTTCCAGCCGCCGTCCTCGTCCGGCTTTCTGCTGATTTCGGATCTTTGCTAAAAAAAACATGTCTGCTGCATCAGGCTACGTTGCTGTCCCTCGCTGTCCGGTGATCTTCGATGGTACCAACTACACCGAGTTCGCTGGCTTCATGCGCATTCACATGCGTGGCATTCGTCTCTGGGTGTTCTTTCTGGCGAGGTCTGCTGTCCGCCACGTCCGGTCCCTCCGGTGGCCCCTACTCCGCCGACTCCACTGGTTCTTCCTCCGGACGCTACTCAGGCCGCCAAGGATGCGGCTAAGATTGCTGATGAGGCTGCTGATCGTGCCTATGATGAGAGGGCTTTGGCTTATGAGGAGGCTCTTCAGACGTATCATGGTGCTTTGTCTGTTTACACCCAGTGGCTTGATGATGATGCTCGTGCTGCAGCTGTTCTCACTGCTAGTGTTCTGCCTCAGTTTGCTTCTGAGTTTCTGGGTCTTCCTACTGTCTTCCAGATGTGGACCTGTCTTCGTCAGCGCTATGAGCCCTCTGGTGATGCCTTATACCTTTCTGTGGTTCGTCAGGAGCATGCTCTTCAGCAGGGTGACTCTACTGTTGATGACTTTTATGCACAGAGTTCTGCTATCTGGCGCCAGCTTGATTCTCTCCGCAGTGCTGGTTGTCGTACTTGCCCCTGCTGTCAGGCTGTCCAGGCCGATTTGGAGTTTCATCGCGTCTACGAGTTCCTGTCTCGGCTCCGTAAGGAGTTTGAGCCCCGGCGTGCTCAGTTGCTTGCTCGTGGCCGTATTTCTCTCATGGAGGCGCTTTCAGAGATTCGTGCTGAGGAGACTCGCCTACGTGGTGCTGGTTTGCTGGAGGTTCCCTCTGTGCTCGCTACTCGGGTTTCTTCCACTCCGCCGGCTGCACCGCCCCATTCTCGCTCGAGTGCTCCGCCGCTCTTGCCCACTCCTTCTGGAGGCTCAGGTCGCCCCCGTTCACATTGTGACTACTGCAACAATGATGGTCATATTGAGTCCCAGTGCTACACCAAGCGGAAACACCTGCGCAAGGCGCGATCATCCTCCTCAGGGACTTCGTCATCTCCCTCGCCAGCTTCAGCCATTGCTTTGACTGAACAGGATATTCTGAGACTTAAGCGTCTGCTCGCGGCTTCAGGTTCTTCCTCGACGGGTACTGCTGGTTCTGTGACTGATGCTTCCCGCACTGAGCACCCGCCCTCTACACAGTCAGGTACATTCCCATGGGTTCTGGACTCTGGAGCTTCTTTTCATATGTCTTCTCATTCTTCCGCTTTGTCCTCTCTTCGCTCGCTGGATTCTCCTGTTCATGTCTTTACTGCTGATGGTACTCCACTTTCTGTTGCTAGTAGAGGCCATCTTTCCACTCCTTCTATTCTGTTCCTGATGTTGCTCATGTTCCTCGACTTACCATGAATCTGTTTTCTGCCGGTCAACTTACTGATTCTGGTTGTCGTGTCATCCTTGATGTTGACTCTTGTTCTGTCCAGGATCGTCGCACGCACACTCTGGTTGGGGCTGGCCCTCGCCGCCGTGATTCTCAGGGTCTTTGGGAGTTGGACTGGCTTCATGTTCCTTCCGCTGCCACTACCATCGCCAGTCCCTCCGCTGCTGTCGCCTCTGTTACTGGTTCCTTCAAGCAGTGGCATCATCGACTTGGTCATCTGTGTGGTTCTCGGTTATCGTCTTTAGTTCGTCGAGGTCTTCTGGGGTCTGTCTCAGGAGATGTCTCTTTAGAGTGTCAGGGTTGTCGTCTTGGCAAGCAGATTCAGTTACCATATTCCCATAGTGAGTCAGTGTCTAAGCGTCCTTTCGATTTAGTCCATTCTGATGTATGGGGTCCGGCTCCTTTCGCTTCGAAAGGTGGTCATAAATACTATATTATTTTCATCGATGATTTTTCTCGTTACACATGGCTTTATTTCATGACTTCACGTAGTGAGGTGTTGTCTATTTATAAGCGTTTTGCTGCCATGGTTCATACTCAGTTCTCTTCACCCATTCGTGTTTTTCGTGCTGACTCCGCTGGTGAGTATATCTCTAAGATGTTGCGTGGTGTCCTTGCTGAGCAGGGTACTCTTGCCCAGTTCTCTTGTCCTGGTGCTCATGCTCAGAATGGCGTGTCTGAGCGCAAGCATCGTCACCTTCTTGAGACGGCTCGTGCGATGATGATCGCTGCCTCTCTTCCGCCTCATTTTTGGGCCGAGGCTATCTCCACTTCCGCCTATCTCATCAACCTTCAGCCGTCCGCTGCTCTGCAGGGTGGTGTTCCTTTTGAGCGTCTTTTTGATCGTTCTCCCGATTATTCGATGCTTCGCTTGTTTGGTTGTGTTTGCTATGTTCTTCTTGCCCCTCGCGAACGCACCAAACTGACCGCTCAGTCTGTTGAGTGTGTCTTCTTAGGCTACAGTGATGAACATAAGGGCTATCGTTGTTGGGATCCTATCGGTCGTCGGATGCGTATCTCTCGAGACGTGACTTTTGATGAGTCTCGTCCTTTCTTTCCACGCCCATCTTCCTCGATATTTTCCGTGGAGGATATCTCTTTCCTCACTTTTCCTGACTCCCCTATCACCCCCGTCGCGCCTTTGCCTATTCGTTCCACTCCCTCTGCTTCTCCACCCCTCGTCGATTCGCCGCCACCATCTTCCCCGGTCTCCTCACCTAGCATGTCACCGGATTCTACACCTTCATCTCCGGTGACTTCTTCGTCGCCACCCCCTGATTCTACCTTGGTGATTCCTCCTTCTCTTGTTCCATCTCTTCCTCAGCATTACACTCGTCGTTCACGACCTGTGGATGCTTCCTTGGATGAGTCGTCCTCTTCCTCTCAGCCTACTTATGGCTTGCGTTCTCGTCCTCGTCCGCCTATTGATCGCTTTGGATTTCCCACCGCTGGTGCTGCTGTTCTTGAGCCGACTTCTTACCGTCAGGCTGTTGTTCATCCTGAATGGCAGTTTGCGATGGCAGAGGAGATTGCTGCTCTTGAACGCACTGGTACCTGGGATCTTGTTTCTCTTCCTCCCGGAGTCCGTCCCATCACTTGTAAGTGGGTCTACAAGGTTAAGACTCGCTCCGATGGTTCTCTTGAGCGTCACAAAGCTCGTCTCGTGGCTCGTGGTTTTCAGCAGGAGCATGGTCGTGATTATGACGAGACTTTTGCTCCTGTGGCCCATATGACCACTATTCGTACACTTCTTGCTGTTGCCTCTGCACGCCACTGGTCTATATCTCAGCTTGATGTTAAGAATGCCTTTCTTAATGGTGAGCTGCGTGAGGAGGTGTACATGCAGCCACCACCTGGGTATTCTGTTCCTGATGGCATGGTGTGTCGTCTTCGTCGCTCTCTCTATGGCCTTAAGCAAGCCCCTCGCGCCTGGTTTGAGCGTTTTGCTTCTGTGGTCACTACTGCTGGTTTTTCAGCAAGTGCTCATGATCCCGCATTGTTTATTCACCTTTCTCCTCGTGGCCGGACTCTTCTTCTTCTCTATGTTGATGATATGGTCATCACTGGGGATGACCCCGAGTATATTGCCTTTGTAAAGGCTCGTCTTAGTGAGCAGTTTCTTATGTCTGATCTTGGACCTCTTCGCTACTTTCTTGGGATTGAAGTCTCTTCTACCTCTGATGGCTTTTTTATATCCCAGGAAAAGTATATCCAGGATCTTCTTGCTCGTGCTGCTCTTTCCGACGAGCGCACTGTTGAGACTCCTATGGAGCTCAATGTTCACCTCCGTGCTACTGATGGTGATCCTCTCCCTGACCCGACGCGTTATCGTCATCTCGTTGGCAGTCTAGTCTATCTAGCTGTCACTCGTCCGGACATCTCTTATCCGGTTCATATTCTGAGTCAGTTTGTCTCTGCTCCCACATCGGTTCATTATAGTCATCTCCTTCGTGTTCTCCGATATCTTCGGGGCACGATCTCTCACCGTCTCTTCTTTCCTAGCTCCAGTTCTTTACAGCTTCAGGCCTATGCGGATGCTACGTGGGCTAGTGATCCTTCTGATCGCCGTTCGCTTTCTGCTTACTGTGTTTTTCTTGGCGGTTCTCTCATTGCCTGGAAGACGAAGAAACAGATTGCAGTTTCCCGTTCGAGTGCTGAGGCTGAGTTGCGAGCTATGGCTCTTTTGACGGCAGAGGTGACTTGGTTACGGTGGTTACTTCAGGATTTTGGTGTTTCTGTCACTACACCGACTATGCTCTTATCTGACAGTACAGGTGCTATTAGCATTGCGCGCGATCCTGTGAAGCATGAGCTCACCAAGCATATTGGTGTTGATGCTTTCTATGTGCGCGCTGCTGTGCAGGATCAGGTCATTGCTCTTCAGTATGTGCCTTCCGAGTTACAGTTGGCGGATTTCCTGACGAAGGCCCAGACTAGAGCACAACATGGCTTTTATCTCTCCAAACTCAGTGTTGTTCCTCCACCATGAGTTTGAGGGGGGGTGTTAGAGTTATAATATAAGTCATGTATACCCCTTTGTATTTATCCCGTTGTATAAGGGGTTTCCTGCATATGTACCACACCTGTACGTATATATATATCGGCCTATGGCCTCATGGGAATACAAGTTGCTTATTCCTAACAATGCGTTCGTGTGTTGCTGCTCCCTGTGAGTGTGCTGTGTGTGTCTGCGCTGTTGTGTGTTAGTGTGCTGCGTACGTGCGTGATGTTGTGTGTGTTGATGTGTGTGTATGTGCTGATGCGTGTGTGCAGCTGCCCTCGCACTGATGTTGCGTGCGTGTGCTATTGTCATAAAAGGGTCTTTTTAGGTGTCATTTAGGCTCAAAATGGATGAAACTGTCATAAAAGGCATAAAATTTAGACTCGTTGTTAGATAGGGAAGGAAAAGTTTTTCAGTGTCAAATAAGGAAACGAAATTTAAGATAGTGTTAAATAAGGAATTGTTTCATGATTTTATATGCTGCACGAAATCTCTGTTGGTCAATATACTGGAGTGCCGTTCCAGCAAGGTTTACATTTACACCTACCTGGTATGTAAATCGAGACCAGATTCTGATCTTGATCGTTTGGCACACCCATCAGGCCGTTTCATATATCAGATGATTATGACTATCTTGACGACCAAGCATATGCTCCAGGAATGGGCACACAAGACTTCAGGTCCTAGCACTTGATACAGACTAGTCCTCCTGAGACCAGTTGTTGCACTTTATCCTCTGATCCTTACTCTTTCCCTGGGGAATTGCTATGAGGTCACACATAACCTTCGGAGGAATGAAGTCTTTAAGGATCTACCTTTGGAGTTCTCTCAGAAGATTGAACATGCTTTGAAAAAGAGGTTTTGGCGTCTTGCACATCAAGCAACTTCACAAGAGTGCTTGCTGATGCACTCGCCGCAATCGGAGATCCTATGGTTGTTATTGGCTCAACCAAAGGCCCAGTACTCTGTCCGAACTTAAATGCTTATGTGATTAGCAAGGAGGATTCGTTGTACAGTGTTCTGAAGATAATGGCTCTTCTGCGCCCTGAAGAACCAAGTTCTGTAAAGGAAGAGACTTCATTGCCAGAAAAATCTGATAGTTCCCCTAATGTTATTTGTGGAAAAATTCCTTATGCTGTACAAGATAGCAAGACAGTGAGTACAATAGAGATAGATTTAACTAATGATAGTGCTATCTGGAAGAAGTTTGAGACTTTTGTACTCAACAAGCAGGGCCAGGTGAGTTTCATATGCTTGTTTTGTTATCTTTCAGTTTGTCCCATTGTTGGCAGCTTCCAAGTTATTCTAAAAGCTAATTTCTGCAGAAAGATGCATGGGTTGTTATTCAATTTCTTAGAGACGCCCTTGCGTGGAAACAGGCCTTCTAGCTGCAATTGATGCAGCGACTAATACACAAACAGTTGAAGAGATCAGGCACATCTGCAGTGAGTTCAAAAAACTTTCTGCCAGGTAAGAAATGTTAATTTGGGGCCAACTATGTTTCTCAATGGCAGGCAGTACAGAACTACAGATGCCGTATTGCAATTGATAGGTGTGTACGCCATCCTCTTTTTCTGCATGATATGTACCTTAGTCCAGTGTAAGACATGAATTTATCACTCGTACGTGAAAATTGCTTGTCTTGTCATCACAGGGCTGAGAAAAAAGCTAGTCTTGCTGTGAAGGATCTATACTCAAAGTGGCAAGGTGGTGAGAAGAAACTGCAGCTGGTCATGCGCTTTCTGGCTGCTGCAAGGTTATGCATGGATGAAAAATTTAGCAAGAGAAATGTTTAATGAACGAGAGCAAAAATGCTGCAGCAGCTGTCCAGCCGCACGCCAGCGCCAACGGATGTTCAGATTACGAACCTGACCGCATGGGAGAAGCTGCCTCGGCTTTGGGCGCACGGAAGCAGAAGAGCAGCAAGAAGAAATCCAAGGGCCGTGGCAAGAGTTGAGCTGCTGTTGCTGCAGCGCGTGAGCGGTGTAGTTTCTCACCTGCAAAACATTTGCCTGCACTGGACAAACTTGTAGGAGTATATCCCATCACTTGATCAATGTAAACCCAAACAGATAGCAGGCGCTATTTTTTGCTTCGATGCACTGATGCATATGTCAGTCGCCCTGCTGCTACTAGCCAAGCCTTGGCTTTACACAATGGCACGCCCTTTTTATCACCTCAAGGTGAGAGGGAGATCAGACCATGGATTGGTTCTGAGTTTAGTGGCCGTTGTCGAGTGTTTGTGAAGGAATGTAATAATGAAAAGATGAGACTATGTGGCTAGCTAGAGTCGTAAATGTTTTTCACATTTCTCTTTTGAACGACGACAGGAAATGTGTTGCTTCGCATCTGATCAATGAACTCACGAATTTTCTTTTTCTTTTTGCGAACAATGAACTCAGGATTTGATGGCTGGAAGGTTGGTGGTGTCTCAGCTTTGGTTGCTTCATTTGAACCTCAGTTGACATGAATCACACTTCAGAAATCATATGTGCGTGTCAATCAGACATGTTCATTATATCTACAAATGTATCTGTTGTATTCTTCATATTGTGCACCCTTTTAAGCTCAGAACTTTCATCTGTACTTAATCCATCAACGGATAGTGGCCAAATAATTTTATGCCATTGGTTGTTTAAACAGGGCATCCAGGATGCACCTTCTGCAAGTGAGGCTGAATCGGTGGACACAGAACAAATAAACAACATTGGACAACCGAAGAGGTGTTTGAACGAATTGATGGTCTGGAAGAATTTGGAGCTAGACGTTGGTCTGAGATAATAAAGAAATATTTTTCAGCGTCAGTTTGAACTGCGGTCAATCTTAAGGTTTATGTTTGGTGCATTTGTCTCATGTTGATGTTACCTTGTCTCGCCGACATCAAATTATTTGCCCTAGGTCCGCTACTAGTACAATCTAGCAGTGCCTGGAAACATGATGTGTGGCTACCTCATGTTCGCTGAATATGTAAGAGTTGTCCCCTATGTTACTGTACAGATCGTTCAACAACTGGTGATGTTTGGAAAGGGTCTCGTTGTTGTTGCACATGCATGTCAAGCAAAAGGTTCTTAAGGGTGACTCAGATATGTTTCTACATTCTGGTTCCAAAATGGCACAAGGATATTCAGCACATGAGAACCTCTTCTGCAAGTTCAAATTATTTCAAAATAATAGCTAAGCAGCTTAAGATCTAGAACCGTACACAGAAATACGAAGGATGGTGGACTGTTGTACAACACAAATCATCCAAAAGAAATCAGTCATCGCACATCAAGTCTGTCAAAAATGGCATCAAATGCACAACTGAACCCTGAACAGAAAATTTCGACTGAACAATGGCACTGAGTACAAAATATAACCTTGAATAGAAAATGACCTCCAAGTTCATTTTTCTAACTTTGACTAACAAGCAAATCGAAGCACTATGATCAGTTCAGCACAACACGGTCCCACCCTATCTCCGTTTATTGTGCACGCTCCTTCGGCTTTCTTCTGCGTAGTCGTGTGGTTTCTTCCCCACTCGATTTGGATAGAATATGTTGTGTCGTCCTCTTCCTCACTTCATGCTAACTCGGCTCCCCATCGACATGCTGAGCCATCATATTGGAATGAGCAGAAGATCACATGCTTCATGCTGACCTTCAGGAAATGGATCAATCTACCGTCCGTCATCTTTGTATCAAACCAAGGGATCCCATCCCATGTTCCACCCTGGCCTTCAAAAGAATGAACCAATGAGTCGGAAGATTCAGCTACCAACATATCTTAATGTAGACCCTAGAAAAATGATATCTTAATGTATGATAATATAAATACTTACAGTATCTTGTCATGCACATTAGTTGTAAAACAACTAAGCATTTGTTAAATCTTTAGATTCATCTGTGGAATTATGCAAGATGCTAGTGCATCTACACCATTGTTTCGTGAATAGTTCAGCAGAGAAGAGTGCATCAAGGCAAAACAATAACTACAACTGAAAAGCATAAAAATAACCATGTCCACACATCAAAACATAAAATTATGACCTACACATAAGATCTTTTGAATTGTTACTACTCCCACAATTACATGTCGATATATATTGTTGGCGTCTGTACTGTGTAGGTCCAATAACAAAATAGAATGTTTTTTAGATAATGGCATCTTCTGCGTGGCATTCACAACAGAAACAAGGAATGCCTAATCTGGTTTTTGTATTTTAGCATAGGGAACTGAGATAAGCTGTTCTTTGTACAGAGAGTAGGCATTAGTAAAATTATATTAAAAAGCTATAATTCAACTGCACCAAACTCCACTGTTAAGCATCAAAACGACGGAACAAATATTTAACTCCACTGTTAAACAAATGAAGAAGCACTGCCATTTGGTAATTCACAGCTCTTAACAGTTCTATCTAGCAAATCTGAGGCCAAGAAACTCAACTCCACGTTAAGCATCAAAACGACGGAACAAATATTCCGAGTCCAAGCTCCGCAGGCGTTTGAGTAGCCGGATTTGCCAAGTCTGGTTGCAGATGCTCTTCAGGGTACAGAGTGCACACCCACCTCACACAATAGATTTTATATGTGCCGGCTCATATAAGGTGTTAAACTAACACGAAGCTCTAGCGGGGAAGATCGCTTCAACTTTCGGGTTTTTTCGATTTTGGGAAGCTTCTAATAGCTTCCAGACAGGAATATTTTTTGCTGGGTTTCATGGGTTTGATTGGCCGGTTATAATGGGTTTTTTATTTTTTTTCTCTTTTTTTTAAATCATGAACTTTTTCAAATTCATGATCAATTTTTTGAAATTTGGGAACTTTTTCAACTTCATGAACATTTTTTGAATCCACGAAATTTTTCCAAACTCATGATTTTTTTTTCAAATTTAGAATCATGAAATGTTTGCATATGTACAAACTTTTTTTTCAAATTTAGAATCATGAACTTTTTTGAGATGCATATACTTCTTTGAATTCACAAACTTTTTAAAAAAATTTGGAACCATGATTTTTTTTTCAGATGCATGATTTTCTTTTTGAATTCATGAACTTTTCAAATTTAAAACCGTGAACCTTTTTAGATGCATGAAATTTTTTTGATTCCCCAAATTGGTATCAAATTCATAATTGTGAACATTTTTGAATTCATTAACTGTTTTCAAGATCGTGAACTTTTTCAAATGCACAGACTTTTTCCATTTTCGTGTTTTTTAATGGCCAAACGGGAAACTAGTCAACTAGTCAATGATGAAATGGTGAACTGGTCAATGGTCAAATTGATTAAAAAAGCAACCGAGACGCATGAGCAAGTGTTCCTGTGTGTGCAACGAGAGCTGGGACACGATGTACTTCATCGAGGGTGTTGTTGCCTCTTGCCTGCTGCTTGATACTGTTGCCTACTGCTTGATGCTGCCTGTTGATCTTACTTTTAAAAAAAAAAGGAGGATGTATCCCCGGTATCTGCATCTGAACGATGCATGCAGTCATATTATTAATTATTCTGAAGCCATCATCTTGGCAACACTGTTGCTACTCCTATTCCTCGATGAAAGCGTGCCGAATGTCCGGGCCTAATACCAAACAGACATCGCACCAAAAGCCTAACATCTAAAGCTGGGTGTCCCATCCAAGCCACTACCTGGATTGGGTCCCACACTGGTCTGGCACACTCCTGGTGAGCACCGCACGCTGCAAGGGCCGTCACCTCCATCTTCCCTTGGTCCATCCTCGGAGTAGAACTGATGCACCGACCTTACCAGGCCTCTCTGCCATCAACGCCACCATGACGCCAGACAGCTTCCTCCTCCTACGCGAGTCCATCTACAGTACATGCCCATCGCCGAACCTCCGCGGTGCCATGCCGTCGGGATCCGCCGTCAGCCTTGCGGTAGATGTAACACCGCTCCTCCTCTTGTCCCCTCCAGCTAGCACGTGCTCCAAAACGATGCCCCCAGGAGGGACAACGGCATCGAAGGTGCCATCATCGTCCGATCCAGTAGACCCAGATCTAGGGTTTCCCGGAGCATCACGAGTGGGGCGCCATGACCTACAACAACGATGCCTCAAGAAGGGCACGACGTCATAGACGCCGCCATCGTCCGCCATGACCGTAGTCGGCGCGATTTTCACCGGAAATCATGGCCCCCCGATCTCGCAGCTGGCTGAAACCGAACAAAGCTTCGCCGTGAAGACCAAAGCTGCCGTCGGCACGCCGGTATGGAGCCTCCAGCCGCCCCTCACCGGTCCTCCACGCGCTACCGGTTGCCACGCCGGGCCAAATCTGGGGACGCTAGATCCGCGGCTTCCGTCGCCCATCTCCAGGCATAGACTCCACCGAGGAGAAGAGCACCATGCCGGCCATGGATCTGGCCGCCGCCGCATAGGCAAGGGACACCACCCTACCTGCTGCTCGCGGATCCAACACCAGAGTCGCCCCTGTCGCCTCCGGGTGATCCCGCAGCCCCCATCATGTCCCGGCCCTCCACGCGCAGGACGAGGCACCGCAGCACCACTGCCGAACCTGCCTGTGCGCCGCCGCTCCCCGGATGAACGCGACGCCGTCCCCCGAGGACGCCTGACCGTGCCGAGCCCTCGCGCGAGGAGGAGATGGGGCCCCGCCGCCGCCAGCACCTACCGGGCTTTGCCCGGCGGCATGGACCGGCGGCGGCGAGGGTAGAAGAGGGGCGGGGGAACCTGAGGCGCCGGCGGCTAGGGTTGCCCCCTCGGTCGCTCGCGGGGAGAGCGACGCAAGAGGGGAAGCGGAGGAGACAAATAGCTGCTTACATGACTTGTCAGAAGTTGATGCACTTTCCTTGTTTCTTTTGAATATTGTGTTGCTGCTACACGTTGAACATATATGTGACATAGCTAGGTGTGCTATTTGTGGTCCAATATATGTGTGTTCACATTGGACAGGGCTATTTGGCTCCCGAGCTCATTTGTGTTTGCAAGGAACAGTAAATTCAAAAAAATGTTAGCAAAATTTAAAAACATCTGACCTTTTTTGCATGAAGATGGTTAGGTGCGTGTGGTCCTGCTCCAAATTTTAGCTCATTTGGATATCTAAGTAGCTCTCGGCAAAAAAAAAAGCCAAATTTAAGGTATGTGAAACATATGTTTAAATGATCTGGAATTAAGAGCAGACCTCACGCATCAAATCATCTTCCATGCATTTTTTTAATTGTGTTAATTTCTCTTAGTGTTTGTTTTCAATTTTCTCTTAACCATGTGCAGATGAGACCGGGCTCTGAAATGGATATCCGATGTGTCTTTGATGCTAGAGTAATCTATGTTTCAATATATTTGTTGCATTGCAAGGCTAATCCAATTAGCCAAAAAAAATACCACTACAGACATACGTCGAGTGCCACACTTAGCTTAGAGCATCTCTAGCAGACCCCTTAAAATCGTAAACGGTAAAACTGGGATACGAGTCGGAAAAAATGCATTTTAAGGGTTTATTTTAGCTACGGCCGAACAAACACTGTAAAACAAACTGTAAAACTGGGATAAAGAGCTCCTTCCTCCAGTCCGGCCGCTGCCGTCCCTTCCTCCAGCCGGCCGCGCCCAACCCCGTCGGCAGCGCCCCATCGCTTGCGGCCGTGCCCCTGTCCCTGCCGGCCGCGCCCCATCATCACGCCGGCCGCGCCCAGCCTCGCCGGCCACTCCCCGTCGCCTCCGTTGTCCGCGCCTTACTCTATTGCCAGCCGCGCCGGCCGAGTCGTGCCCCTTTGCCAGCTGCGCCGGGGGGATTCCGGCGGCCAGGCTGAGGTCATGGGAGGCCACCGCGATGTCGAGCTCGTCCAATTCGAACCGGCGGCGGTCGATTGCGGCGTCTAGCGGCCTTTTCGGGTGTGCGGTGATAAATTCCGGCGAGTTTAGGGTGTATTCCGACAAGCTCCGCGGCGGCGTGTTTGCTCCGTCGAGGTTTGACCGCTATACGGGGCCCCCTAGATTCGGCCTTCCAACCTCCAAATATAAGGGTTTCGGGTGTGCTTTTTGGTGGCCCTTAATAATTTTACGGGTTGGACCACTTTTACGGTTTCTGATCTGGACACTTTTTTTCACCAAAACTATAAAACGCAAAAAATTTACGGATTTGACCACTTATACGGGTCTGCTAGAGATGCTTTTATAGACCTAAGCAGCACCGGCCCGGCTTAGGGAACACGTGGCAGGACCAATTGGCACGGCGCGCCGTATGTAAACGCCGAAGAAATACACTCGCTTTATACTTAAGCCGAGCGCAGCCAGCGAGCACTCGGACTACCTGACGGCTTTCATTTGGCATGTGGATCCGTTTATTTTCATTTAGGATGCCATTGCAAAGGCCGATGCTAGGCGTCATCCGGCTGATCTTTGCCAAAGATCAGCCAACTCCGCAGCCGTCTGATCCGTTCGTATCTAAAGTTTCTCGCATCAAGTTGCTGTGAGCAGCATGGAACTAGCTCTCGTGAGCATTGTCTCTAGCCGTCTGATCCGTCCATTCAACCGGCTGCTCCCGGCCTTCTCCTCTTACATGGGCCCCATGAACCGTACACACTATATCTATTTACTAGCCACTACAGTTTTGCTTCACGTATCTACACGCTGGTAGCAAACAAACCACAAAGTACATGATGACTAGTCCACATGCAAGGTAAATTAGCCTACCCGATAATTGCAAAAAAATAAAATAAATCGATCATGACTTGGCCAAAGATTATGTCGCGCACGCCAAATCATTTGATCAGACGCATCGAGCGGTTTCAACATCGCCTTCGCTTTGTGCATACCCCTTCCAACCAGCGGCCTCATCGCGGCATTCGCCGTGTACCCTACTAGTCCTCGCTTCGCATTAACACCGCAACACCGTCAACCGTCGCCGTAACATCGCAACATCATCGACTGCCGTCGTAACATCCCAACATCAACCACGTCCGTAACATTGCAACACCATCATAACATCACCACACCGGCGACCGTTGTCGTAACATCACAACACCATCGACCACTATTGACTGCCGTCTTAGCATCGCAACACCATCGACCACCGTCGTAGCATCGCAGCACTGTTGACAACCGTCATAGCATCACAAGACCGTCGACCGCCGTCTTAGCATCGCAAGATATCCCAACACATCTCTGCTATCGTAACATTGCAACACCGTCGACCGTCACCTTAACACTGCAACACTATCGTGACATTGCAACAACATCGACTGCTGTCGTAACATCGCTACAACATCAACTGCCGTCGTAATATCGCAACACCGCCGTCCGTCATCATAACAATGTCGGACACCCCATGCACTAACCACAATAGCGGTGATGCACCCGCAAATGGTCACATCATTGCCGATGCTTCCGAAACAGCTGCAACACCGACACACTAGGCGAAGCTCCCGTAGCGGCCGTAACACCCGTGATGGTGTCGACAGTTGCAGCATCGCACAGCCTACTTTGCAAAAACAAGTGTGAGCGGCTTGCAACGGAGATGGCCGACCTTGCATCGACGTATGCCTAGCTTGCAACATTTAGAGCCGGCTTGCAACAACACTAGTCACCCCTTGCAACGCCGTGTGGCTTGCTTTGCCGCGTCACATGGTTATGTAGCACGACAGTCCAGCTGTTGTAGCAACAAAAAAGCTTCTGTCATTATTGCATCCGGCTTGGAGTAGTGTTGACCAGCTTTGCACATCGTTTAATTTTTGCAACACGACCACTACGACATCGTAGCAAAAAAATAAATATGGCTGCCAGACTTGAAGCGTCACACATCCAGCCGGAACCACCATCAGTCGGCTTTGCAGCATCGCCCAGGTTTTACAACATGGCGACGCGGGCATGCAGCTTTGCAGCAAAAACAAATGCGGCGTCCAGACTTGCAGCATACATGCCCGGCTTGCAGCAACAACAATCGGTCTCTCGCTTGAATTTGACCAACTTCATATTGTCGCGCGTGCGAATTGCAGCAGCGCCAACCGTCCTTCTAGCCCTGGCATGACCGACTTTCGTACGCAATAAAATATCGTTTGGTTCCCCACAAAAAATAATATCATTTGGTTGCAGCAAAAACATCAGGAAACAAATTGAATATATCATGAGGAGCTAGCACAGGGAAACACTTGCGGCATGTGATTCTAGCAAACGCTCAAGAAACATCGTAGCATGTCGTCCACTCATCCATAACAATGTATCCATACATGGGAGACGGAGCAGTCCGCGCGCGAGGAAAGAAATTAAACCAAACCTCAACGTGCTCCACCAAGGACACGTGGCTGGCTAGCAACGCGGCTGATGTGCGTGTCTGTAATCATCCGGCTGATTCTAAGAGTTTTCCCATTGCAAATGATGTAAACTTATTTGAGTTTCAATAAAGTGCCATGAAGGCTTTCCCTAAAAAAAGGTGCTAAAATACGTGCCGACTCCAGAGAAATGCCCACTCGCCTATAAAATCCGAGAAAAGTAGAAACGCACGGGCTTTTGATTCTTACTTTCTGTCCGTATTGCAGACTAGATGCATGGTAATTCCTCAATCAAAGAAACTAAGACGTGCAGATGCAGGTAAAATTACAGATAAACAGATAGATTGACTAGAAGAGCAACAGTGAATCCACGAGCCTATCTCCTTCTGGATTGCCGCGTTGCCACTCTTGAAAAAGAACAACGAAAACGGAAAAAATGACTCCTCCTAGGACGGTGAACAAACCGGAGATGAAGAACGCGACGTGAGGCGACGGAAACCAGCTGAGGTCGGGAAGCTGCTCAACATGCTCGACGTAGGCAAACATGCCGGTGCCGACGACGAAAAGAGTCGAACCGACGACGGCCAGTAGACACATCAGCACCCACCTGCTACACTCCGCGGGCTCCGCCGCCACAAGCTCGTCGCCGGCCATCTCCACTTCCCTGGTTTACTGGCTATTTTGGCTAGGATTTGGTAAAAGCAATTGAAAGATCCGTCGGTGTAGCTAACCGTAGGTAGGTCTCGGATGTTTGTTAGGATTGACCGGCCGGATCGCCACAGGTACCGTACCAGATGGCCAGACGCCCCGATCCTCTATATCCCTTTTTCTTTTGCCAAAACACGCAGGATTGCTACCTGGGCCAGCCCAATAAAGGTTTGTAATTTTCTAATTCCAATTTATTTTACTTATTTTTATTTATTAAAGCCTATTCTGGAAATAAAAGTATTGGTGAAAAAAATGTTCATCCATGTGTATTTTTTTAAGTCTATTGCTTAATACATATTCATGAACTTTTTTTGAAAACTTTGCATGTTTACAAATGTTCATATTTACGAAAATGCTAATATTAACAAAGTAATGTTCCTAAAATTTAAAGTAATGTTCATCGACGGATATTATTATGTTCACAAAATTTTGAAAACAAAAACATGTGTCAAAAAAGTCAATATATTCTGCTTCATATTCTGTCATGTCTCCATTTTCCTTTTTTTTTAAGGGAAGGCCATCATGGCTAACTTTATTTATCTCAAACAGGAATTACAACGTCCAAAAGCTTGGAAACTAGACAGGCCGGAGGCTCATCGGTCCAAGTGTTACAAATTTTATTACAAAAAATATAACTAGCTAGCTAGCACAAGCGCTGCTTGATTTGAAAAAAAGGACACAATGTTTAAAGATAGCCTTCCCAATTAATGAAAACACGTCCACGCATTCTGCGAATACGGCTGCTGTAGTATCCCACCATATTGTCTATCCCGAACAGTAATCGGTCACAGTTGAAGAATCTGATTCAGCTTCGGTTGAAGCCAACTGAATTTGCAAAGATCAGACCGCCCCTCATTGCCATAGCTTCCGAAGTAACCACATCAAGTGCATCTACAATGTATTTGCATTGGGCTGCCAGAAAGTTACCTTTGTTCTTTCCATTTTCTTTTATGTTTTCGTTTCTTTGGGGGTTTCATTCCTTTTCATTTTTTTTGTAATTTTTCAGTATTCTTTTCGATCATCTTATTTTATTTATTATTTGTGATTTTTTTGGAGAGAGATATTGAACCCTTTTAAGATGGCATGACCATTTTATCCTAATACAAATGAACAACTTTCCTCAAATGTAATGAACTTTCTTATAAATTTACATTTTTTACATGAGAACTATTTCAGGCACATGATTTTTTTTTCAAATGCATGGAATTTTTAAATACGCCCCCGCCCACACACACACATACATGATCTTTTTTCGTGGATGAAGAACAATTTTTCAGTAATCTCTTTAGTATTTAAGCTGTATTGTTACTATACTTTTAAATTCACTAAATACAAGGTTGAATATTTCTATACTAAATAAAAAGAATATGTATTAATTGCCCCTTGAGTGCTAGCACATTACTCTTCCCATCTAGTGAAGCCTCCTCAACATCCGCTCCGGGCGTATATACGAGCTCACACACACATATGTGGTGCTGCTATGTGCCGCTAAAAGCGTGTTATAAGGAGGACGTGGCCCACTAACCGTGTTGGTTGCTTGCCTCATCTCCACCCATATGATGTCCACCATTTTTTCATGTTCCCCCTGTTAAAACACCCTTTTCCATTGAACACTAGTTGTGTGTGACGCAAAGAAAGAAAGGTGTTCAGTTTATTTTATCTTATTTCAAAATATTTTCCTTATTAATTTATATATGCAATATAAATTATACAGTTAAAAATACTAGTGCGATATGAAGAATGTTCATGTTTATCCAGAAAATTTCTGCACGTTTTATTAAAACGCTCATGTAATTTACAAATGTTCAAAATTTCAAAAGAAATGTTCATGTATCTTAAAATTTTCACGTATATTAATGAAAGTTCATATTTTTTATTAAATTGACGCCACCAAATATTCATTTAAGTAGAAGAATATTTAAAAAAAATAAAACAATCATCAGATTACACATTTTTCAAAACTGTAAAGGTAATAAAAAAATTCACTCATGAAAAAATCTTGATGTAATTACAAAATTGACCTGTTTAAAGAATGTTCTTGTAAATGCGAGGTGTTCACGTAGTTTTTCGAAATATTATGTAATTAATAAAGTGTTCATACAGTTTATGGAAATAATCATACAATTATAAAAGTGTTCACACATTTTTTTTTCGCGCAACTTAAATATGTGCACAAATTTTTATAAAGGTTTACGTAATTAGAAAAATTAAAGTATTTAAAAATGTACATATATCCATTAAAATAGAAATAAAAATGGAAAACCCATAAAAAAGGAAAAGGAAAAAGGAGAATTGAAAAACAACCCAAAAACCCAGAAAAGAAAAAAGTAATCAAAGAAGAAAATATTACAAAGGAAAATAATGTAAACATTTAAAAGCATAGAAAACCTGAAGTACCCATTTGCAAACCTGAAGTACCCATATGGAGGCAAGCGTGGGCAATAGCGTTGTTACACACCCCAATAACTTGTGGCAATTGGGCATATATGTTGAACCTAACTCTAAACTAGGCTCCCTCAAAGAGAAAAAAAAGAAGTACTCTAAGGACCAGTTCTTTTAGCGGCTTAAAAAATAAGTCACCTACTCCACAGCTTTACCCATAAGCCGTCTCTCTTATTCATTGAGCCTTGTAACCTGGTTATTGGATAACTAATTTAGCGGCTTAATTATTTAACCTAGGGAGAGACAACTTATTTTTTAAGCCGCCCAAAAGAATTGGCCCTAAGCTAGCTGGTGGGCCCGGTCTTGGAGGGAATACTCCCTTTTCTCTGGTTTAAAAGGCCCCACACATATCTCTCAATCTCCACTACAACAAAATTGACATACTGTGACGAAAATCCTCGTGACGATGGTGGACAATGTCACCGAAATGCCTAATGTGTGATGTTCTCGTAGGTGGCGTCACTAATTATCGCAAATCGGTGACGTTGGACGTCACTGGAATGCCTCGGCCTTTCAGCACACCTGGTTGCCAATTTCTGTGACGGTTTGATATTTTGCATGACGAACTAGCTAGAGTCACCGAATACTACAAATGTGTGATGGTCATTTTTTGTCATGTAGCGTCTAGCAGTGGGACCCACCAGAGCTAGTTCACGGGTTATTGAGAGGTAGGAGCGATGCGTCGGTTTTGGCAGTGGGATCCGCCATCATTTTTGCAAAGCCTATTGAGCGTTGTAATTATTTTGTTCTATTCTAATATAAGTAGGTAGTGGCCATGGAAATACTTATGACTATATATTCTTAAAAAGGGAAAACCTTGTTTTGTTCCTTTTTAGATGGTTATTTTGTTCTTTCTAATATAAATATGTACTGGCTCGACAAAAAAATTAATTGAGCATTAAAAATATAAATTTTACACAATTATTTTTATTCTGCAGTGTCTATGCTGAAAACTTCAATTGGGAGCTTGTGAGCTAATTTTTTTTGTTCTATCTCAAAAGTTAAAATGGAAATAGGAGAGTCGATGACATCTTACTTTTTTTTTCTTATCTATAAACAGACTGGGCAAAAAAACTTGAATGGGGCGCTCGTCAGGTCATGTTGTTTGGTTCTATCTATAAGAACTTAAACTTAATACAGGAGAGTCGATGCAAAAAGGATTGGTACAGGAGTTCGAACCGGCATTAGGAAAGAGTTCGGATGCTATACAAATCGTGCCATCATATTCTTGGACTATACGTTGCCATTAGGAAAGAGTTCGGACACTATACAAATCGTGCTATAATATTCTTGGACTATACGCCTGGGCGTGTGTGACTATATCTGTAGGTTTTTTTTTGAGGGAGACTATATATGTAGGTTAGTTATTTCTTCCCGGGGAATATGTGATTCGATCTGATCGTCTTCTCGGCTCTAGTTAGGGGCGCTTCGCGGCGGGGAGAAGCAGGACGGCGATAGCCGAAGCACGACACAGATCGGTTCCGGCTGGCTGTTGCCAATTCCAAGTAAGTGCATCCACTCCCCTGTACACCTCATGCGGATCCATCCGGCCACCATATCGTACGATGCGTTACAGCGCCGCTGCATCGCACCGGCTACCACACCGCGCCTCCGGCTCTCCCTCTTATCTCCGCTCTTCCACCACAGGTATCGCATTTGCTCGTCGACGACGGGGACAACGTCGCTCGTCCCCAACCTGTCCCCAACTGGCCACCGTCCCATCACCAACTGTGCTCAGAGTTTGCAGTCTAACCATCACCTGACGAAGGCGCAGAGTTTAGACTTGCCAGTGCTCCCGGCTTGGCCCCAACTCCCAAAGCATCAGTCCAGCTGACCCCTGCAAGGTAAAGGTAAATTGTGTGAACGATTGAAACTGTTACTTCTGCTGTTGTATTGTCTGTACGAATGTTAGATGTAGCATAGATAGATGCATGGTTTTGCAATGACAGTGAGCATATATATGTTTGTGTACAAGACATGCACAAGTCCGTGGCGTTTGGAAACCAAGCATATATGCTGTACTTAGGAAAGACAATGTGAAGGAGGTTTTGTTTTACTAAATTCATTGCCTGAGTAGATGTTCTCATCAATCTTGAAAGGGTTAAATTTGTGCCCGTTTTGTTGTTTCAGTTTAGTAGTGGGTTCACTAGTTGTGTTAGTAGTAGATTTTGCTTCAATGCAGTGTAAGCATAATTTTGTTAACGGTAAACTATTTTGTTGTAGTCAATGGATCGAAGCTGGATACAAGGAACGCGTTTCACACCACCATACATGAAAGGTGTCGAAGAGTTTATGGGTTTCGTTCGCCAAAATTTTAGGGAAAATCAGGACATATTGTGCCCATGCAAGGACTGTCTGAATGTGGAACACCGCAGCCAGGCTGAAGTAGAGGAGCACATACTATGCAATGGTATGTCCGTTACATATACAAGGTGGGTCTTTCATGGTGAAGCGGTGAGTGATGATGAAGGTGATAATACAGACGGTGCTGCATATCAATCAGATGATGATGATGACCGTGATGTAGCCAACGGAGGTGATGTTGCATATATGGTAGATGATATGTTCATGTCTGGAAGGCAAGGCAAGGATAAGCCTAACCTCTTTTCCAAGCTAATGGATGAAGCGAAGAAAGATCTTTATGAAGGATGTAGTGATTTCACACGGCTGTCGTTCATTATTAAGCTCCTCCATATTAAATCATACAACCGGATTACAAATAGAGCATTTAATCAGTTTGTTGAGCTGATTAGTGTGGCGTTTCCACATGCTGATATACCTAAAGCATACACTGAAGCTAAGAATGTTCTTAGTGAAGTCGGGCTGGGTTACGAGACAATTCATGTTTGCAAGTTTGATTGTGCATTGTTTTGGGGCCAACATGCCAACAAGAGCCATTGTCCTGAATGCGGGACATCAAGATGGAAAGACGAGGTGGGGAGGAAAAAGATACCTCACAAGGTACTTAGGTACTTTCCTATCATCCCAAGGCTTCAAAGATTTTTTGTGTCAAAGGAACAATCAGCAGATGCAAGGTGGCATAAGGAGAAGAGGGTTGCTAAGGCAAATGTTATGAGACACCCTGCTGATGGTGAAGCATGGAAGCATTTTGATAGTGTGTTCGGTTGGTTTGCTAAGGATGCCCGTAATATGAAGCTTGGTATTGCCACGGATGGATTCAACCCCTTTGGAAACATGATGAGTTCATATAGTATGTGGCCTGTTTTTATCATCCCGTACAACTTCCCACCCTGGATGTGCATGGACCAATCTAATTTCATGATGTCTTTGCTTATTCCTGGGAGAAAAGCACCTGGAAAGGAGTTCCATGTATTTATGCAACCGCTGATTGCAAATATGATGAAGCTTTGGGTAACTGGTGTGGAAACATATGATGCATTGACGGGGGAACCATTTAATTTGCATGCGGCACTCTTGTGGTCGATTCATGATTACCCTGGACTGGCCACTTTATCGGGCCGTAGCACAAGAGGTTATCATGCATGTGTGCACTGTGATGTGGAGCCTTGCTCTGAGCCATTGAAAAATAAAATTGGGTTTGTTGGGCACCGAAGATTTCTGCCTACTAATCATCCTTACAGAAGAAGCAAACTTTTCAATGGGAAGACTGAGAATAGAGGGAAACCCCGGAAGTTCACAAATAAAGAAGTGGTGGACAAGTTAGAAAAACTTGTTTTCAAACCAGGCAAGTATCCAGGAAATAAGAGGAAGCGCCCTGAGAAAGGCGAACCAAACTGGAGTCAAAAGGTGAGTTTGTATGATCTGCCATATTGGTCGAAACTGAAATTAGCGTACAACCTTGATGTAATGCACATTGAGAAGAACATATGTGAGAATATACTTGGGGTTCTACTAGAGAGTGATGGAAAGAATAAGGATACAGTAAGTGCAAGAGTGGATCTACAAAAACTTGGAATAAGGACAGACCTGCATATGAAACCTGATGGGAAGGGTGGATTTACGAAGCCAAAAGCAGAGTATAATCTTAACAGGGAAAACAAGAAAAAATTCTGCGAGTATCTAGCTAATGTGAAATTCCCAGATGGATATGCTAGTAATTTAGCAAGATGCGTGGATCTTGAATCATGTAAAGTGCATGGGTTGAAGACCCATGACTGCCACATACTTCTGCAACAAGTAATGCCAGCTGCGCTAAGAGGACTTGTCAGAAATGATATATATGAAGCCATTGCTGAACTGGGTAACTTTTTCAGGCAGTTGTGCTCGAAAACTCTTAGACTTGATGTGCTTCATCAGATGAAGGAAGATATTCCTATAATTCTATGCAAGCTTGAGAAAATTTTTCCACCTGCCTTCTTTGATGTAATGGTCCATTTAGCTGTTCACCTACCTGATGAGGCAATTCTGAGGGGGCCCGTGCATTATGGCTGGATGTATCCAGTAGAAAGAAGGCTTGGGTACCTAAAGGGAACTGTTCGTAATAGAGCAAAGCCAGAAGGGTCGATTGCAGAGGGCTATATCGTGGATGAGTGCTTAACCTTTTGCTCCAGATATTTGATTAATATTGAGACAAGGTTTAACAAGGAAGATAGGAACAAGGATGGGAAGCGGAGTGTTTCTCCTGATGAATTGGAAGTTTTTTCAGTTGCTGCAAAAGGTTTTGGGTCATCCAAACTCCATTGTTATCCAACTGAGTACGACCAAATGGTTTGGTATGTGCTTACCAATTGTCCTGAAGTAGAGGATTACATGGAGTAAGTTCACTTGTCAAGTTGTCATCATCATTAATAGTAAAGTATGTGATTGCCTCTTAGCGAAAATTAATTATAATGATATTTTTTGCTTTATTGTTGTAGGGTTTGTCGAGAAGAAATACGAAGGAGAGGTGTCATTAACATTGAGCACACATTTAAGAAAGAATTCCCTACATGGTTTGAAAAGCATGTAAGTTATCTGTTTATGTCTTTGTTATGTCCATCTTGCATTTTTTTAATGTTAATAACTGACCATGTAACTACTGTGTGCGCATCTTGTGACAGATATATACTTTAGGAGAACAACATGTTTCGGCGGATTTGTACTCACTAGCATGTGGGCCAAACAAGAGGATAGTGGTATACTCTGCCTGCAATGTGAATGGTGTTCGGTATCACACCTTTGATCGTGAAAAGAAAAGAAAAACTCAAAATTCAGGAATCATGGTGAAGGCAATTGTCAATAATGTAGAGACTCAGTACTATGGTGTTCTAAAAGAAGTTCTGGAGTTGCGGTACCCCAAAAACAAGCATGGAGAAAGGTCGATCTTTTTGTTTCGTGGTGATTGGTTTGATCTCCATGGCAAGGCGACCGGCATGAAAGATGATGGTTACTTCAAAAGTCTTAATGTTAAGGCGCTTCGATACAAGAAGGATCCTTTCATCTTGGCTTCTCAAGCAGAACAAGTGTTTTACATGGAGGACACAAAATATGGAAAGGACTGGAATGTGGTGCAGACTTTCAGTCATAGACATTTGTATGATGTCCCTGAACTGGAGATAGGCGAGCTCAATGCTACAGATGCATACCAGGAAGAAATGCCCTCGACAACTTCCACTGTGAAGGATATTGATCAGTTGTTGGACACTGATAGCCGTGATGATGAAGAAGGCACGCCTGTTCATGCTAGTATTGTTTACGATCTTCTGAAGGATGACAACGACTATGATGAAGATAGTGGTACTGATGATGATGGACAGGAAGATGGTGCATTGAGTGAGAATGAGCATTCAAGTGATGATGACTAGATCGTGTAATGCATATTTGTACTTTACAAAAGTTTAGCTCTTTTGTGTTCTTTTTATGTTCATTTTCACGTGATACAGTACATACCATGGTTCGGATTTGGCACATACATGACTGTCTAGATAACTTTAATTTGACATCCAACTGATTGGTGTTTGCGAAACTGCACTAGTGAGCATGGTTTTGAGATTTGCTACAGCCTGCAATGGTACTGCCTGAACCTGAATACATGCTACTGCAATACAATTAGATGTCATATGCCTGACCTTAGCGGAGAGATTTCTTTACAGTCATGTGTTCATGTAATGAAAAACTATATAGTACACAGATGATCAAATAATCAACTCCATGGCCAATAAATCTACTCTGTTCCACCCTACTGAAATATATAGAAGACTAGGAGTCGATAGATCAAGAACTCACCCTGCAACATTCTCGCGGGTTCCCCTTTGCACGCGCCTCCTGCAGAACCACCGAGACCCAATCCTTCTCTCACGCGACCCATGCCGACTCCTCCCTCCGCCGCATGCATCCTCAAGAGCAGCGGGGGAAGGGGCCACCGCTGTGCTTCGGACAGCACGCTGTTGCAGAGCCGCCGCCGGCGAAGCAAGCACCCGCAGATCGAGCAAGAAGCAGCGGGGCTAGGGCGCTCCGCCGAAACGGCGCTCTTTAGGAGCCACCGGCGGCAAGGTGCGGCGGCGGGTCGTTTGGCGCTGATTTGGGGATTCTTTTTGTGGTCAACAAACGGAGGAGACGAGGTGATAGTTAGCAGCCTAGCACAAGAGCAGAATGAGCGAGCTGAGTGTGAGTGTTTCTTTATATATATATATATATATATATATATATATATATATATATATATATATATATATATATATATATATATATATATATATATATATATTTGTATTTGATAAGAGCTACTCCCCGTAATGTAATATAAGAGCATTGTTAACATTAGTGTAGTGTTAAAAATGTTTTATATTATGGGACAACTATATCTGTATTTGGTAAGAGCATCTACAGCCAGACCCATATCCGTGCCAAACGCCCGGCAGAATACCCGATCACTACATGGACGCAAAATTGTCATCTAGCAAATCAAGCCCAAACGCCCAGGCTGACCGACAACCCCATATCAAGCCCTCACAGCAGACACCGGCGAGGCAGAGTCGCACTCTCCAGCACCGCTACAGGTGACCGGCGACCCCTGCTGCCGCAACTGTGTCGTGGTGAACGTATTGGGCTCCGACCACGACAGATGCATTGTCGACCTCACATCCACCGATGACGTGCATGCAATAAGCTCCAGCGATGAAGAATAGGGCATGGGAAACGGCGGCGATTCGAGTCTCGTGAGCCGGTCGGGGTCCCATGTCCTCCTCTAACTCGCTGGTGGGTTGCTGCACTAGCATCAAATCAAAACCACATGTGTTGTTCGATTACGTCTTGCATAAAAGTCATGTTGTCGGCGGGCGTCGCCCATCTATGATGCCGCACTCGTCCCTTAGGTCACCCACGCTCGCGTATTACCCACGCCACCGTGCCTGTCCTCAGCCCAGTGCAGATTTGTAGACCACCTAGCGATGACTAAAAGCACTAAAGTGAGCCGAAGGCGCGCCGCCGTCATCGGCCCTTCCTCGTCGGAGCCGGGCACAACTTGTTGTAGTAGCCAGTTGGGAAGTTGTCTTGATAAGGCCCCATAGGACGAACGCACCAGAACAACAACCGTCACCGATGAACAGAAAACGTAGATCGGAAGGATCCAACCTAAAGACACACGAACAAAACAAACAAAGACCGGATCCAAGCAGATCCACCAAAGACAACCACCCGGCCGAATCCCGCGAGATCCGTCAGAGATACACCTCCATGCGCCCTCCAACGATGGTAGATGCACCACCGGGACAAGGGGCTAGGCGGGGAGAACCTTATTCCATCTTGAGAAAGCCACCGCCGTTCTCGTCTTCCTGAACAGAACACACACCCTAACAAAACTTGAAAAAGCACATAAAAAGGGAGATCTCCCATCGGCAAGGGCAGAAATCCACCGCGCACCCATGGCCCTAAGGCCACAGGAGACGTGGTAGATCGGCGGTGCCGCCGATGGGAGGAAGAAACCCTGGCCGCCTTTTCTTGGAGGAGAGACACACTCCAGATCACATACTTACGACCTCTCTGTACAACTTTATACATACTTATTTACAATTCTCCCCAAGAAACCATTGAAAATACCACATTATCCCTTTGCGGCGATGGAAACAGACCTTATGGTTGCTCATGTTTGGCCCTCTAGTTGCAGTCGGCGGCATGATACTTGCTCGGTGTTGCCCTCCTTCTCATGTCTTAGCTTGGTTAGTTGGTTTCGGCTTTGCGGCGGTTGATGGCAATGAAGCTTGCTGTAGCTTTAGAGTCGTTCCTCGCAGCATTATGTATCTTTTTTGCGTTGCTTTCTTTCTCTGTTATATAATTCCTATGCATTTTTGGCCGGTTGATGGCTTTATTAATTTAAAGCCAAGCTAGGTTCGAGCCTATTCTCGAGCTCGGCCAATGCTTTTTCTCTAGAAAAAATATCACATCATATTGTTCATGTAAGATTTACTTTTTAAATAATCATTTGCTACTTATTTCGAATTAAATGAATTACATAAGTGGAAATTAATTTCTGAAAATAAATCATCTCCTCGCAAAAACATTATTTTCCCTCCACCCACGTACTCTTTTCCCTCCACTTTCCTAATTTTTCCCCGCATCCACCCTGTGTCCCCACCTGTCAAAGACCCAGCAAAAAATTATCCTTCTGTTTCACCCGCGAAGAGGCACCGCTAAAAGCCACCGCCCACCCCGGCATTTTTTCGCCAGATTCAATCGACTCTGCTATCCCACAACTGCGGCGATCAGGGACGGCAGATTGGGGGTGGCCGCCCCGCCGGCCGAGCACGGATCCACCACATCAACCATCCCCGCGAGCACTCCGCTCTATTTCCCCACCCCTCTGATTGCAGCAACCGGCGACGGAGGATTGGAGGAGGCCGCCCGACCGGCCGAGCTCCGATCCGCTGCATCAACCGGCACCAGCGGATTTGAGGAGGCCGCCCACCCTGCTCTCTTTCTCCACCGATTGGAGCAACCGGCGACGACTCACTGTAATTTTCTCATCCCGCCCTCCTCATACCCCAAGCTCTAGACGTAAGGGATAATCAGGGAAGGGATTTGGGGGATAAAAGCACACACGGGCGTGAGATTTCTTTACATGTCTGAACACAGCGCATGTGGCAAATCTAGTAACTCTAAGATTTAGTTGGTCTTTGTTTAGTTGTTTGTGAGATTTCCTGTAATACAACGACTCTGCACTTGTTGATAAAGACTGAGTCTGCAGTTGTTCTTGTTTGCCCGACCGGCCGAGCTTGGATCCGCTGCATCAACCGGCGACATCTGATTGGAGGAGGCCGCCCACCCGGCTCTCTTTCTCCACCGATTGGAGCGACCGGCGACGGCTCACCGTAATTTCCTCATCCCGCCCTCCTCATCCCGCAAGCTCTAGACGTAAGGGATCACTAGGGAAGGGATTTAGGGGGACAAAGCACACACGCCCGTGAGATTTCTTTACATCTCTGAATAGAACGACAGTGTGGCAAATCTAGTAACCCTGTAAGATTTAATCACTCTTTATTCAGTTGTCGTGAGATTTATTATCATACAACGATCAAGTGGCTTCCATGCTTGTGGTTCTGCTACCCCATAAATAGTTCTTTACTAGAAGTGGTTTGCGACACTAAGTAAAACTTCGACCCATCAAGGGCTTTGGTTTTCAAATCCAAGTCCCAAAATGATAGCTGCTCGCGGAAAAACTTGACTTCCTAAGCATTTTCTCTTTCTTCTCATTCTGATATTTTAAACTTGAGGGCATTCATGCCGTGCTGCTCTTGCTGAACATCTAGACAACAGAATAGAATGCTTATTGAGCCCTTTGCCTTAGTGCAAGGCTGCTAGCCATTTCAAGTAGTTCAGAAATATTGTACTGCATCCTGAGTATTTTTTTTGGACCGCTCCAGCTACCTGAACAAGCCGAGGCCCATGCCACCGTTCCACTGACGGAAATGGCCCACAAACAGCCACCTCACACAGACGCTCCTAGGCAATTTTGCCCCAGGGAGCTTAGTGATGTAAGGGATTCGAATTCTGTATAAAGACTGAGTCTCCACTTGTTCTTGTTCAAAACTGAATAAAGATAGAATCTGCACTTGTTCAAAACTGAATAAAGACAGAGTGTGCACTTGTTCAAAACTGAATGAAGACAGAGTCTGCACTTATTCAGAATGAATAAAGACAGAGTCTGCACTTGTTCTTGTTTAACTAAATTCTGGATGCTCCATATATCCATGTATGTTATTTATTTCGATCTGTTCTACAACCCTCAAAAGCATCATACAGTAATTTACTTTTAAGGTCCATTTCCAAACATGTTTAAGCAGATTTCAGTCATCTAGTGATGATAATGTAGGCTGGTAGGTGTTTTGGCAATTCATTAAGTTCACTCTCTCTCATTTTTTCCAGCTTCAGTTACTAACATCATGCCACCAGTTCTGGAGAGTGATATGCATAGCAGGGAATATCTTGCGGAACAGAAACGCAAGGGTGAGGCGTATTTGAAGGAAAGAGATGCAAGGATTGTGGAACGCAAGGCTGCGGAGCGGCAGTCTCTTAAAGACATACAAAGCTTAGCTCGTAGCCTTGTATACCCTAGTGCCTCTAATGCGCAACTGACACAAAATACACGAGGTGCTGATGATCGCAGTGACTCCGAGTATGAACCAGATGCTGAAGAGGAGGCCCATGCAGAGGAAGAGGATTTGAGAGATGAAGAGGAGGTCGCTGTTGCTAAGTCCAAAGCAATGGTAATATATCATGCAGACTTACATCTTAAATAATATGTACAATGTGGATTCACTGGCTTTAATTTCGCCTTGGTTGTATCATGTGTATGTCACTATGCACTATAAGTATCACAAATAATTGACTTAAAAGATTTATTCACATTTTTTGTCCCTCCACTTTTCCTAATTAATATAGACGATGATATCTCTGTTCACTGCATTCCTATTTGAACCTATGCTGACATTGCACAGGTTAGTGTTGATTAACTGCCTTGTTTGACTCACTTGTTTGACCCAGGCACCTGAAGGTTCTACCATGCCAAAAACGAAAAAGCGTGTCAGATCCAAAAATAGTGCAGCTGCTACCTCAAGAATAACAAGATCTAGAGCTACCGCAACAACTCAGTCAATTCAAGCTACAAACCATCAAGAACAGTCTGCACCAAATCCAACAAACACATCACCTCACCTAACTTCTAAGGATAGCAACTCGCTTGACGCTGATTCAGGGGTACAAGGTTCTCAAGACATGATAGGCACATCTGGACAATCAGATAACATGATTACATTACAAGGCCAAGGTATATGCGACATCATCGCTTTACCCCTTCTATTTTCCACTTGAAATTGTAACCTTCTAATTTATCTGCCAGCTTGTAATGTAGATGCATTAGCATGCTCCACTGGTCCAACTGATCCACGACCGTCAAGGAGAGGTCGTGGACGTAGACCAACCATGGGGCATGGGCTTCAGGAGTATGCAAGCAGAAATGGAGGGAGGAAAATGCGTATTGATTTTACAGCGGGGAAAGTGAGACCTACAGACCCAGTCCAAGCAGCAAAGCTTTCTTCTGAGTGTGGTATCCACATCAGGAGCAGAATGCATGTTGCTAGGCACTGGAATGACTATGCCAAAAGCCCACTCAAACATGTTATTCCCCATGCTATTAAAGATATCGCGGTGTGGGATAGTTTCCTTCAATTTTTATACACGTGTTCACATGTTGCATAGTAAATTTAGTGATAGATCGTATATATGATTGGTATTTCAGCTTAACTTTGAGATGGAAAAGGATGACAAGGTTGGGAATGATGTATGCACAAAAGTAATCCAGAAGGGTGTTCGACAACAACGCTACAGGCTAAAGAAGAAATACTTCAATGGTTATACTACTCAGGAAGCATTATCAAATAAGCCAGCGAACATTACTCATGAGAATTGGACCAGCCTTGTCAATAAATGGTCCGATGAGAGAAACAAGGTTTGTAACAAGATATGCGACCAACAATAGTTTTTGCACTCACATCTACTGTATCATATGTAATACTTATATTCATTTTCTTTATATAGAAAATATGTCAAATGAACAAGGAAAACCGAGAAGCTGTCAAGCATCACCAAAAGACTGGATCTATGTCTTATGTTGCCTATTTCAGCAAACTTGTAAGAATTCCAAATATCTTACTTGTAGTCCTATGCCTATTGCATCTAGCCAATATATATGTAGTAGTAACGTTACAATTTCATATATCTTGTAGAAAAAAGACAAGTACAATAATCAGGACCCAAGTCCTATTGAGTTTTTCAAAGACACCCATACAAACAGCAAGACTGGTAGCATGAGCGAGCCGGCACTTCTAGCTCATGTAAGATTCCTCTATTGTTTCTGACTTGAAATAGACTCTCATATTGATCAACTGTAATCTACCATATGAACTTTGCCTTAGCATCAATGTTTTTCTTTATACTATAGAATGCGATGGAAAAAAAGAGAAACACAATCAGAAGGTGAGCAGCCAGTATCCGATACAGTGATTGTGGCTGAAGTTCTAAAGGAAGAAAGCGCCCATAGCACCTTCCTTTCCAGCATGGGGTATGCATCAAGATCCAGGAGGTCTGGGAGCTCTACTTCATCAGCCCAGATCTGAGTTTTAGAAGAAAGAATTGAACAGAAGGATAGAGAGGCAAAAGATGCAAATGACAGGTAATATCTTATTTCCCTTTCTGTTCTTGTTGGTTATTTTTGCTTGCTTCTGTGTGCACATTAATTGCACTCATTGTAGTGAACGAAAGTTCAACTAAGGAGTGCTTCTTTTAACCTGTGTTGTTGACTTGATAACCTTTTGGTGATGCTTCCTGTAATCAAGTTGTTGGTTTTGCATATTTTAAAACATTGTATGTTATTCTTGGGTTTACTGTTTCATTGGCCCATGGGCATACTTGCCTTGACATTTAATAATGTACTTCTCTATTTCAAATTGGTACCCTTGTACCTTGTTTTCTTGTCTATTTTAATCTCATTACGATGCAATGTTGTTGTGTTTTGTCATTTATAGGCATCGGGAGGAGTTAGCCACGAGACTTCAAGCACAAGAGAGAGCATTTCAAGAGATACAAAAGAAGCAACAAGAAGAATTGGAAGCTCTAAAGAAGAGCCAGCAAGAGAAGAATGAAGCCTGGGCAAAGAAGCAAAAGGAGACGGATAATTTGCTTGATTTTCTCTTGAGGGCTCAAGCAACTCAGCAAGCAACTCAGCAGTCCCAGTCCAAACCAGATGGTTCATGAATGCCATCCTTACATTGGAATCATCAGGAGAACATATGTGGTCTTTAGTTAATATTAGTTTTCATCTTGTCTATTGTCTGTGTCAAACTTGAGTCAGTTTTTTACCGTCATTTTTGTTTACAGAATGATTTGGCTGAGACAATTTCATATATAATATGATTTGATTTTCATATCAACTTATGATGTGATTGTTCTCTTTAACTTTTTTATATAATCTGATCTGATGTGATGTGAATTAAATACTTATTTTCATCGTAATTTAGATTCGAAAGAGAGTAAATATATTTTGATGACGTCATCTTCATCCATAATAAAAGTAGTGGCACTAGTAGTGGGATAGCCGCTTGGGTGTTGATGTGGCATAAAGTTAGTGACGTCGCCTCGTCACCGAATATGGTACAATATGGCATATTTTCTCCTAGCACGTGACATTAATTGACCGTCATGGAAATAGCAAGTCGATGACATTCTATACAACGTCACCGAAGGTCCCAATTTCGATGACATTTTTGCGCGCGCGCCGTCACTAGGAGTAATCTGTGACGAGGAATCCATGACGATGCTTGTGACGCCCATAAAATGTCACCGAGGGGTAATTTGTGACGTTATTAGCTATTCGATGACATTTTTTAGCTCGTCATGGTAGGCCCGATCTCTTGTAGTGCTCCAATTGGATGATCAATGTAATGCATTTTTTGAATATAAAACATTTGAAGTTTCCATTGGTATATCTTTTGCGATATATAACTTGTGTTATGTGGGTTAAATTGCCGATTTAATGATACGTCTGGGCTTTTAGATAGGAAAAAAGGTAACAGTAGGAGCAACTATTTTTTCTTAATCTTTGCAGTGAGGAAGCAACATAGTTGTTAAATATTCTTATTAATGGTGTCGAATGTGTTGATAATAAAAACAAAACTATGGTTTTGTGCTAATAGCCCTCAAGTTGATTTTGCATGCAATAACATCAACAAAGCATTTTTTTGCAAGGTTTTCTTCCCCCCAATGAGTTCTTTTACCAGTGGGCATCAATGTAGGATGAAATTTTTGGCATTTAGTGACTAAAAATATTTTTATAAATTGAATTCAAATCTATTGGCAAACAAAATACCCCGTATAAGTTTGGATACGGAGCAACCATATATTTTTGGAACTCTGCAGAACGAAGAGAAAGGCAAATCGAACTGCCAAATGCTGCTCAATAACTGAATGTTGAAACAAACACTCGGGATTCACATGGAAGAGATCACGCTAAACTAAATACGTACCGACTACACATAAAATCGCCATTTGCCCCAATAAAATTGGAGAGATATAGGAAACCATCCCACGGTATTTCGATTCTCCAACTTTTTGGAGTATGTATCAGGTCTATTTGATAGACTCCCTCCGATCCATATTACCTGTTGCTCAAACGATGTATCTAGCACTGAAATATGTTTATATATGTTCATTTGAACGACAAGTATTATGGATAGAAGGGAATAGAATGAAATCCTATACTTACCGGGCTGATTTCCCAGTCAATCAAACTAAGACACGCATATGTTGCATATGGGCGGATCGATCGATCTGATTCAAATAATTCAATCGGAAAATCTATGCATTTAAAAAATGCTCATGTATTTAGCAAAAAGAAATAAAAGATGGAAACATGAAAAACAAAGGAAAAAGGGGAAATAAGTGTTGAAATCGGAAAGGAATCAGAAAACCAAAAAACAGGAAAATAAAAGTGACCTGAAAATCAAAAAAGAAAACTAAAATGGCAAAAACTAAGAAATCAATGAAAAACACAAAGAGAAATGAAAAAACCATTGGCAAATTCCACGAAATGGGCCCAACCATATAGAAGCATTGTTCCGCTAAGAACTTTGTTTGAAAGGGGGAGAAGGCCAACCCACCCTGCCCCAGAGTAGCTCCCCCATTACTCAGGTGATTGCGGAGTCTAATCATAGTGAAAAAGTTATGCTCACAATAATTGAGTTCTTTGATCACTTTGGTATTCCGTAGTAGCGAACGGTTTTTCTTTTATCACTTTATTACTCATGTGAAAACCAAAGGATTCATTTTTAGTAACTTTTTCGGATGAGAAACTAGATAGAAGGTAGAAGAAAGAAAGAGGTCACCTTTTCTAGATAATGAATAGCCAAAAGTAATTGGGTTGGAACAAAACGAAACCCTTTTAGTGCGAAATGAAAGCAAATGGCCCAAGCCCACAAAGAACCATCAGGTTTCGGAAGGAAAGGAAAGGGGGTGATGGGTTTTGGGTTGCTCTGTTTTCACCGCCGCCGTCATTCCACCACAAACCTTCCCTGCCCTGCCCTGCTCCTTGTCGGCGGCAATCCTTGCAAAGGTGAGTAGCGGTTTCAGGCGCCTGGAGACAAAGCTGGCATCTGGGGTCATGGGGGTAACCTTGCACAACAAGGAAATCGGCCGTGAAAATTCTGTCGTGGGGGACAAGCCCCCCGAAGAACTTCATTTAGGCTTAGCATGGGCAGATCAAACATTTGAGGCCTTGAATTAGGGATGCGAGATGTTGATCTTGGTCGTATAGGCTAAAGACAAAGAGTATTACCCATTGGCAATAATGTTCCATGTGATGGAGTATTCCTAGTCTGTCGATAGCTGATGAATTCTCCCAGCTATGAGATGCACTGGATCCTAGCAACCGCCATGATCTAGTTTTCCTTGCTCAGCTCATGGTGCACCATTCTATGCTTGCGTGAGGCGACCTTGAAGAGCTAAGGCACTAGGAGCTTGAGGGGCCCCTTCCCACTCCAATTTTCATGTTATAAGAGAGCCTTACGACCATTCCTGATGGTAATGATGGTGGAGTCCGGAAGAGATCCATGTCAGCCTAGTCGCATGGTAGTTGGGATCCCATCCAAGGCCTTCTTGGATTAGTCCAGTGAAGCGAGGGCTAGCTAGCATAACTATAGAGCCTGCACAAACTTATCCATGTCAACAATCACGAGGGCACCCGAGTGCTTAGGCCAACACACTGTCTTCTAGTTAAACAGTGAGTGACCACATGATGGCTACAACTGGCCATATTTTTGCCACTTGGGAGGGGCAAGGGATGTCAAGTGGCCATGACGATGAGCACTGACTTAGCAAGGGAAACCCTTCCATGCCTGTTCAAATGTCCCCCCGTCCGTTCCTAAAAAAGAGTTAATTTCATTCTTTTTACCCCCATGATTTACCCTTTTGACATATTTTTACCCAATTTTGAGAAAATCCTCGATTTATACGCCCATTAATTGACTTTGTGCCACAGTTTACCTCAAGAAGATATCTAGATGTCTAAAAGCACATGTCTCTAAGCCATGATCATTTTCTACTGTTGTGGTCAATGTGTTTGAACCGAAGTACTTGAGAGAACCATCTGCCGAAGACACCACACGACTAATGGCACTGCCGGAACCTAGAGGGTGGCGAGGTATGCTCGGATCCCTGGATTGCATGTACTGACAATGGAAGAATTGTCTGTATGCTCTACAAGGGTAATGTCAGGGTTATTGCAAAAAGCCCACCATCATCCTGAAACAATTGCATCACAAGACCTCAAGATTTAACACTCTTTCTCTGGGATGTCTGGGTCTCACAATGACATCAACTGCCGCAACAGTTTCCATTGTTTGCAAGGTTGTGTGCGGGACAAGCTTTTGCGTGCAACTATTGTTAGAAATATGCCCTAGAGGCAATAATATAATATTATTATATTGCCATGTTCATAATTAAGAGTTTATATTCTATGCTATAACTGCTATGATCCTGGAATATGCAATTCAGTGGAAAACTCATATGCACGTGTGCAATGATAAATGGCAAAATAAGATTCCCGACTGTCGCCTCTAAGACTAGATCAGGTATTGTTTGTGATCTTGTTTTCTGGATCTTAGGATATCGCTAAGTGTAACGATAGTCCTAAAACAACTTTGAGAGCATGATGTTAGAAGAACGATCATATTGAATCAACCAGAACTTGTTTAATATACTTTGAGATAATATCGTCTTAAATCAATACACGGAGTGTTAACGTGTGTTTTAGTTCCTTAGACCATGAGAGTATTGTATTCACTTCTTACCGTATGGTGGACTTTTGGGTTGCTCAAACGTCATCTGTAACACGAGATCATAACGACAACTTACAGGTTCATCAAAAAGTTTGACAAGGGACTAGATAGCTCGAGAGTGGAATTTGCTCCTTCGGCGATGGAGAGATATTCTTAGGCCTCTCTTAGTGTGACGACATCCATCATCGTCAGGCTATACACAGGTGACTACGTCACGGGGATGCCAGAACACGTCAACGAGAAAGAAGAACAAAACTGGTAGCAAGGAGATCGGTATAGTGAGCATGGTGATGACTCAAGAGGACACCGATACATCTCACCTCGGGTTTTGTAAAGTATCGCGAGGCAAAGGAAACATCACATAATAACCAAAGGTTCACTCGAATGTCATTCATGTATTCATAGGGATCGATATGGACGTCCACGGTTCCGCTATCGGTCATTGAATGAAGGGGTTTCATTCATGTCTGTGTTTTACCGAACCTACATGGTCACATAAGGTAATCACGATCTTCTAAGTGTTAGTAGGGCGGGAATAATGAGAATATATTTGTGGAATTGTTTCATCAATATTCAGAATAGTTTTGAGAGGAACCGGAAGCGTTCCGGGGTCATGGGAAGGGTTTCAAAGTTTATCGGATAATAATGGGTATTTTCGATAAATAATATACATAGATGGAAAATATTTAAGAGGCTTTTATATTTTACTTAATATCAACGAGCCTTAAAAGGCCATGAGTTGGAAGGAGAATTGGGCCACATAGGCCCAATTGGGGTGGCGCCCCCTTTTCCCATAGTGGGAGGCCGAATTGGGGAAGGGGAAGGACTCCTCCTTGCCCCCTTGGCCGGCGCAAGGGGAGGGGAGTCCTTCCTCTCCTCTTGGCAGCCATTCCTCCCCTCAAACCTATATATACTAGAGGATTTTGTCCATTGAACAACACAAGTTTAGCCTCCTTTAGCTCTCTAGTTCTAGTTCTAGTTGGTCCTCGTTGATCAATTTGAGCTAGACCTATATCCTCTAATATTCATAATTAGAAGCCCTCGGCGGCTCGGCCCCATCGCGGAACAGGGCGACGACCGATGCGGTGCGCGACCCTGGCGGCAAGGCCTCCCGGGCTCCCGGCGCAAGGGCAACTGCCACTCAGCGAACGGCGCTGAGCAGCGATTCGTTCGGCTACCGCCTTGTTCCAACGGAGTCATCCTGTGCAACAGCGGCAAGACTACCGGGTGCGGCGGCTCCGCATCGACCAACGGCGTGGCGGAGCGTTATTGTGCGATGTGAAACGGACAAGAAGTGCCTCTCCATCGGCACTGGACGCGAGGCGCACCAGGCTGCCCACGGCCACGGGAGCATGCATGGATCTGGAGTTATCATATTCAATCTGATCTTCTCATGACTAACAGTTGCCCGTTTAACAATTGATTGTTTCTCTTGTATGTTCATGCACTCATGCAAAAATCGTTTTGTCCGAGCGTATACACGGGAAGAAAGGAAGCACCATCGCCCGGTCGTCGTTCTCGGCATCACCGATGGTTGGAGACGCGTGCGTGACCTCGCGACGGCACGACAAGTCGGGGAGGCGCTCACTAGGTGCAAGGCGAGGAGGCGGCTGCGAACGCGTCCTCTTGACGAGGCTCTCAACGTCAATGGCCGGTGCTCGGCATGGCGACAACATGGATAGTGCGCACGTACTGCAAGACAAGCGGTTACGCGATGCGATGGCCGGACGCTGCGGCGTTTCATGAACCGATGGCAAGGCTCGGCGCGGCTGCGTAGGACGACGGTGGCGCACGCGACTGGGAGTGGATGTGGGTTGAGAGACACAACGGCAAGGCGATGCGACACCATGGCTGGCTGCGTGGCACGGCGCACGTGGTGAGTACAAAACGTGCGGTGACGCACAAAGATGCGTCATCGGCAGAAATGGATGCCGGCAGGGCACGGCGTCGTCGGCAGCGCACGGAACAGTGTGACGGCAAGGCATAAATTGCTGGCCGCGCGGTGAACAAACGTCGTTGGAAAAACGGGCTGCAGCAGTGTCGCGTCGGCAGCGTGTGGCGGTATGGCAACGCCGACAACTCGCAAGCGGTGGCGTCCGATCTGTGCGGTGGCTCGATCGGGAGGATCGTGGCGGCGGTTGGATAGAATCCCTAACCGCTCACATCCACAGCCGCTCGAGTGGAAGACAGGCCCATGAATAAAAGAAAGAAAAATGAAAATGAAAAAAAAGTGGCGTATGCCCACTCGTTTGGGGTATGCAGACTCGGTCCATGACCGTTTTGTTTACCTCATTATTCTTTTCTGCTATAGTTCCTAGCTATGCAGTTTTTGTTACTATGTGTTTTTACATTAATTTATTTGATATATTTACTGTATTATAAAGCGCATTACCATATCAACATATGAGATTAGGCGAATTTATAATCGCTATATGTTGAGAATTTACCTAGGAGTAAATTAATAAGCATGATGATTTCATGCAGGATATATTGGACATATCCAAGAGAGTGTTTTCCTGTGTTTGCCATTGATGGCTTCAATAATCAAACCTAGGCCATGAATGTCAAGATTAACTTGGCGGCCCGGGATCTCAGTTCCCACATAACCACACCCGCTCAGGGGCTCCGACTATAGTCACTATAGCAAAGTATGTTACATTGCACTTCACTACACCATGATCTATAAAAATAGGGTATCTGGTACCCTAGAGCTCTTTTGAGGAGCAATGTGATCAATACATGGTGATGATGATGCTTGAAGTGCATAGGAAATGGATGCTCGTCCGATTCCATGAATTTGAGTCAGTGACAACATACAACTCTAATGTGCATCAAATCAACCGAGAGTTGAGATTCTGCAATAGTGCTGTTTCAGATGCCAATCTCATCGATGAAATGTGTTCCACTTTTAATCCTTTTATGAGGATTTTGACTGAATTGTTTTGTCAATGGTGAAGGAAAGTGGAGACATGATGAGAAGCAGAATATGAATGGAGCACAAAAGGGCAAAAGTCATTTCTTGGAGAATGACAAGGTCAGTAGCCTCGGTTGCTACACATGTGGTTATACGACTCACAATGCAAGGAAATGTGATACTTCCATGCATTTGGTGGATTTGTACATCCATTAATTGGCTAAGGGCAAGAGGCCCATGGGAACAAGCGTGAATCTTACTTCACTTGCAATAACAATGATTTCCCAATGGTTGAAAGTTCCCAGATGTTCCTGGGAACATGGACAACTAGGATCATGCTCAGCAAAAGGAAGGTCCACTATTGAGTATCGGTGACATGTTAGTGGACTTCAATTTTATTGACATATATGGAGACCGGATTCAGTCTCTTTTGTCAAGCACTGTAATGATGTCTATAGACATATTACATGCTGTAAAATGAATTATGTCCATCAACATAATATGATAGCTATGTCATCAGACATGATGCTTGTGGTATGTCCTCTGACATATATAGTTTATGGTGTATGTATTATGTCCATATGAGTTCAATCATATGTTGAAATTGGTTTCTTTCTCTTTAGAAACTTAACGAAATAATCCAATTGAGAAGGAAATGTGTTAAGTGGAAACTGGGTCTACTAACACGATATTTTGGGAGATTAAGTGTTTCCATTGCAAGCTCTTAATAAGAGTAATGGAAGTGTCATGACAATTGTGGTCGTGATACGGTAATTGTTGGTTCTGGTCAAGCCACAATTACACTCCCTATGGGTACTACATGGTAATCATGGGTGCATTGATGTATCTAGATTCTACTCATACCTTGCTGAGTTTTAAGGATATTCGCAATGGTTTCTATGTTGAAACCCATAAAGCGAGTGAGGTTGGAAGCCTACTCATGACTCAGCAAAAGGGATTTGAATGAAATCCTAGACTAAATGTCTTCTCTATCTTTTGGATTGTACTATACATACATCAAATTAGATACACATTTGGCGTACAAGATAATTTTCTAGAATCTTGGTAAGTTCAAGATATGGCAACATTGCCTGGGTATCCCTAGTATTGGGATGATGAGAAAATTATTGATGGTCCAATTGGACACAAATCTAACCGTGTGAATTTTCTAAATTCATTGAATTGTGTATGCACGATGTGTGCAAACCGGGAAACTAATGGCAAGGCCATCTTATCTCATGAAAGAGGATGGGCCACTAGATTTCCTTGGATAGGAGATATATATGTGATCCAATTCAACTGTTATATGGGATATTCACATATTTTATAGTGCTTTTTGATGCATCAGTGAGATGGTCCAATGTGTGTCTTATTATAAAGGGACCATGCTTTTACATAGTTGATTGCTCAAACCATTAATTTGAGAGCAAATCAATCCTAGCACGGGAGAAAATCCATCAGAATGGACAATGCTGCAAAATTTAGTTCGTGAGCATTTGATGATTACTGCCTAGATTGAGGCATACCTGTGGAGCATATTGGTACTTTGTGTACATACCCAGATTGGTCTTGCGGAATCACTTGTCAAGAGGATAAGTTGATAGCAAGATTGCTCCTACAGAATTGTAATCTCCCAACATCTAGTTGGGGACATTGCAGTTTTACGTACTGCATATACAAATTCGACGAACTGCATATTATATGGTCTCCCCGTTGCAGTTAGTACGTGGAAATGAGTAAGTATTTCCCATCTGCGATAATTCGGTTGTGTGGGATACATACCGATTTCACCACCGCAGCGTACATATATGGGCCCTCATAGAAATTGGGGATCTATGTGAGGTATAATTCTCCGTCAATCATAAAGTACCTGTAGTCCTAAGAAGGGGACTTGTTTATGGCCTGGTACGCTGATTGTATTTTGATCAGGACATTTTCCGGCATTAGGGGAGATATGGACCACATTGAATGCCAGAAAATAGATTGAGATGTGAATAGACATCTAGTCCTGAGGTCCACGTACGAATGAATCTAAACTGGAGGTTTAGAAGATTATCAATTTGCAAAGTATCGCAAATAATCTGCCGGTTGCATTTACTAAGTATATAGGTGTCACAAAGTAAAATGTTCCCATAGTGAATGTGTCAAAAAGAGTGGATGTGACCCATAGGTCCACTCGGCCACCGAAGAGGGGGAGGAATCTGGACACAAGAGGACAAGGCTTCATGAAAGCGTCCAAGGGGAATGAGGAATCCTCAAACAGTAAATGCAGGTAAACTTCATGTTGATGTTCAACCAAGGGTTGAAAGACACCTAAAGGATGTTGGACACATCCAGGACCCAGCACGAGTGTGCACACAAATGTCTGTGCTCGGACATCGGAAGACCTTGACTCAACTGTTGTGGGGAATCACAAAGAGTCAAAAGGTAATGATGAAATCTCCACTCTGGATATGGATTCGGGAGAATCATATAATAAAGACTACATTATGTCGACATTTATTTATCCTCATGAATTGCGGAAGACCTTGGATTCGATCTAGAACCAAATTCCATGCATGGCTGAGTGTCTAAAACACTCTAGTTGATCCAAAGGAAGGCAGCAATTGAGGATGCGCTCGCTCTCAAGAAGAGGGGGTATTGACATGATCAGTAATACCCACTCATCTGAATTTGTTCCCCGGGGAGCAAATGATTTTTTTTGTTTATGAGAAATGAAAACCAAGAGGTGGTGAGACATGAAGTGAGGCTTGTAGCACATGGGTTCACGCAAAGACCCTTCATCGTTTAAGATGAAACATGTTCCTCTGTTGTGAGTGGAATAACGTTCCGATATTTAATATCACTGGCAGTGAATAATGAATTTTTTTATCAAACTAATGGATGTTGTGACTGCATAGTTGTATGAGTCACTTGATTCAGATGTCTCTATGATAATTCCTGATGGAATTAAGATTTTGAATTTATTCACAACATGTATTGTGGAAGCTTCAAAGGTCATTTTATGACTTGAAGTCGGCAAGGATGTGGTATAACCGACTGAGTGAGTTCCTTTGTTAGAAGGATTACTCAAACAATGATAGTTGCTCATGTATACTCATCAAGAAATCCAAAGAAGGATTTGTATAGTTTATGTGTATGTTGATGATCTGAATATCATTGTAACTACACAAGAAATACATGAGACAAGCAAATCATCTTATGACGGAGTTTAAGATGTAAGATTTGGTTGAGACCAAACTTTGCTTGAGTTTGGAACTTGAGCGTATTCCTTCAGGAATACTTATTCATCAGTCTACATGTATCCAAAAGATTGTTGAAAGTTCAACATGGATAAGTCATATCCATTAAAGAACTATGGTTTTGAGATCTCTGGATTACTAGAGATAAGGACCCATTAAGGCCTGATGGCAGTGATGAAGAGATATTCAGACGTGAATTTCCGTATCGCAGTGCAATAAGAGCACTGGTGTATCTAGCAAACTGCACCAGGCCTGGTATGTCATTAGTAGTGACTTTATTGGCTAGATACAATGCATCACTGATTAAATGGCATTGGGTTGGTGTGAAGAATATTTTTAGATATCTTCTGGACACCATAGATCTTGGTTTGTTCTATGAAAAAAAATCAAGATATGACCATGGTTGGATATTGTGATGCCGGGTATATATTTCATCCCCATAATCCTAGATCATAGACTGGTTTTTGTCTCCTTGAATGGAGGCGTGACCTTCTCCTGGAAGTCGAGAAGACAAACTTTAGTGGCTGCATCCACTAGTCATTCTGAAATCATCGATTTGTATGAAGCATCACGTAGATGTATGTGACTTCTCAGAATGATTAACTTTGTTGAAAGTTCAAGTAGGGTTGATTGGTAGGAATCACCCACCATTATCTATGAAGATAATGTTGTTTATATTACTAGATGCAGACAGGTTATAAAGAGCAACATTAGAATATGTATGGCTCCAAAAGTATTCTATTCCACATGAGCTGAAGATAGGTGGAAGATAAATAACTTGCAAATGAAGTCACGCTATAATTTTGATGATTTATTCACAAAGTGTTTACCAAGTTCTTCATTCCAGAAATATGTTGTTGGAATTGGTATGAGATGACTTTGTTATTTGCAAGGTCCAGGGGGAGTGTACTCCTGAACAATAACCTGTTCGAGATCTCTGGATCTTTGATATTGCACTCTTTTCCTTTACGAGTTTTTCCTATATGGTTTCTCATAGAAGGTTTTTTAATGAGACAATAGTAATACAAACATTGTAATGTGCCATTTTCTCCTTATTTTCCCACTGGGTTTTTGGAAGGAGTTTTTCATGGCATATTGTATATTTCTCCTTAATTTTCCCCGCAGGGTTTTTGAAGGGGATAATTCCAGGGATGATCAGTCACAAGGACAAGCAAGGATTAGGGGGAGTGTTAGGATTAAATTATTGATGTAATTGAGGTTAATCCTCGCTTGTACATAGCGCACGTACGGTTACCGGTTCGGCAGCCGTCACGGCGTTTCCACACATCCCACTCTCGGGCGCGTCCCTTGCATGCGTCCTCTCCCCTTGTATATAAGATGTGACTATCAATGGAATTGATGCGGTTGATTCATTCTTACTTCTGTCTCTAAACAGAAAAGCCGCAGCAGCACTCCTGGTATGGTACGAGCTACGCTATAGCAGCAACGATGATGCATGGCAGTTTGTTGAAAAGGTGGAGTGTCCGTCGTGGTATTTCCCCCCCTAGAAAATCAGGGGACATAGTGTTTGCTTCCATCTTATAAACAGAGTTTATGAATCTCTACTCCTGATGAAGGAGTTCGTAGGTCGGTCGTTCGTTCGTTCGTGCGTTTCCTCCCCTCCCATCGATCCAAGGAAGTCGCCAGCCCCACCCGTCGTGCGATCTCCTCCACGTTTCCAGTTTTCCTTTCTTTTTTCTTACTCTCCAAAAAATCTGAACGCAATCCATCTTTCTTTTCATGCACATCTCTCCTGTAGAAAATCGGACACAATCCCTTCTTTCCCATTAACACACGTTTCTCCTTTCATCAGTTTCATGCAATCATCTCCTTCCCATTAATCTCTTTTATATGCCTTTCCCATAGTTATCTGGGACCTGCTCATTTTGATCCAATTCAATTTGGACGAAGGAACTTTCGCTGAGAGAGAAAGAGACGGAAAGAAACTGAGCACCGCCTTCCCATATCCTTCAGAACCATGACAAGGTCCTCCAATTTTCCCGTGCCACCCCGTCAAGTCGCCTCTGGCCACCCCATGTTGTGCCACTTTCGCGTCTGTGTTACTCAGGTGCGCTTCTAGCCAGCGAGAATACATCGAGTCTTCATGTACGTAAGTATCCAGCCACCGTAGGAATCAATCAATTCTTCATGTACGTAAGCATCCAGCCACCATAGGAATCAATCGAGGCAGATGCATGTTGTATACGTGGCCGCCTTGCCAGCATCCAATCGATCTGCTCCTCGAGCCAGCTTTGCACTACCTCGTTCATGTCTTAAACTACTCGATAAGTCAGACGGCTGGATCAGCCCTTGGTCAATATGCTTTCTTTTGAATATTTCAAGAATGAATTAGTTAATGCTGCAGAAGCGAGTCACCATTGCGTTAAAAATAAGGACAAATATATTACAATTAGGAAATAGGTAGTACTATCAATTTCCAAATATTTGGACTAATGTTCTATGTTGATTTTGAAAATTTTGAATTTTGCTTTTTTTTCCAAAATTTTGGCCTTCATGAAGCTCAGCCTCCAAAATGCCCTGCTTGAAGGAAATATGCCCTAGAGGCAATAATAAAGTTATTATTTATTTACTTATTTCATGATAAATGTCTATTATTCAGGCTAGAATTGTATTAACCGGAAACTTAGTACATGTGTGAATACATAGATAAACAGAGTGTCACTAGTATGCTTGACTAGCTCATTAATCAAAGATGGTTAAGTTTCCTAACCATAGACATGAGTTGTCATTTGATGAACGGGATCACATCATTAGAGAATGATGTGATTGACTTGACCCATTCCGTTAGCTTAGCACTTGATCGTTTAGTATGTTGCTATTGCTTTCTTCATGACTTATACATGTTCCTATAACTATGAGATTATGCAACTCCCGAATACCGGATGAACACTTTGTGTACCAAACGTCACAACGTAACTGGGTGATTATAAAGGTGCTCTACAGGTGTCTCCGATGGTGTTTGTTGAGTTGGCATAGATCGAGATTAGGATTTGTCACTCCGATTGTCGGAGAGGTATCTCTGGGCCCTCTCGGTAATGCACATCACTATAAGCCTTGCAAGCAATGTGACTAATGAGTTAGTTGCGGGATGATGCATTACGGAACGAGTAAAGAGACTTGCCGGTAACGAGATTGAACTAGGTATTGAGATACCGACGATCGAATTTCGGGCAAGTAACATACCGATGAAAAAGGGAACAACATATGTTGTTATGCGGTTTGACCGATAAAGATCTTCGTAGAATATGTGGGAGCCAATATGAGCATCCAGGTTCCGCTATTGGTTATTGATCGGAGACGTGTCTCGGTCATGTCGACATAGTTCTCGAACCCGTAGGGTTCGCACGCTTAACGTTCGGTGACGATCGGTATTATGAGTTTATGTGTTTTGATGTAACGAAGATAGTTCGGAGTCCCGAATATGATCACGGACATGACGAGGAGTCTCGAAATGGTCGAGACATAAAGATCGATATATTGGATGGCTATGTTTGGACATCGGAATGGTTCCGGGTGAGTTCGGGCATTTACCGGAGTACCGGGAGGTTACCGGAACCCCCCGGGGAGTCAATGGGCCTTATTGGGCCTTGGTGGAAAGGAGGAGGAGGCGGCCAAGGAGGGGGCGCCCCCCCAAGCCCAATCCGAATTGGGTGGGGGGCCGGCCCCCCTTTCCTTCTCTCCTTCTCCCCCTTCCTTCCCTCTCCTGCTCCAACTAGGAAAGGGGGAATCCTACTCCCACCGGGAGTAGGACTCCCCCCTTGGGCGAACCTAGGAGGCCGGCCCTCTCCCCTCCTCTACTCCTTTATATACGGGGGAGGGGGGGCACCCCATAGACACAAAAGTTGATCATTGATCTCTTAGCCGTGTGCGGTGCCCCCCTCCACCATAATCCACCTCGGTCATATCGTTGCAGTGCTTAGGTGAAGCCCTGCGTCGATAGCTTCATCATCACCGTCATCACGCTGTCGTGCTGACGTAGCTCTCCCTCGACATTCAGCTGGATCGAGAGTTCGTGGAACGTCACCGAGCCGAACGTGTGCAGATCGCGGAGGTGCCGTACTTTCAGTACTAGGATCGGTCGGATCGTGAAGACGTACGACTACATCAACCGCGTTGTCATAACGCTTCCGCTAACGGTCTACGAGGGTACGTAGAAAACACTCTCCCGCTCGTTGCTATGCATCACCATGATCTTGCATGTGCGTAGGAATTTTTTTGAAATTACTGCGTTCCCCAACAGTGGCATCCGAGCCAGGTTTATGCGTAGATGTTATATGCACGAGTAGAACCCAAGTGAGTTGTGGGCGATAATAGTCATACTGCTTACCAGCATGTCATACTTTGATTCAGCGGCCCGGACCGACATTACGCGTACGCTTACGCGAGACTGGTTCTACCGACGTGCTTCGCACACAGGTGGCTGGCGGGTGTTAGTTTCTCCAACTTTAGTTGCATCGAGTGTGGCTACGCCCGGTCCTTGTTGAAGGTTAAAACAACACATACTTGACGAAAAATCATTGTGGTTTTGATGCGTAGGTAAGAACGGTTCTTGCTCAGCCCGTAGCAACCACGAAAAAATTGCAACAACAACGTAGTGGACGTCTAACTTGTTTTTGCAGGGCATATTGTGATGTGATATGGTCAAGACATGATGCTAAATTTTATTGTATGAGATGATCATGCTTTGTAACAAAGTTATCGGCAACTGGCAGAAGCCATATGGTTGTTGCTTTATTGTATGCAATGCAATCGCCCTGTAATTGCTTTACTTTATGACTAAGCGGTAGCGATAGTCGTAGAAGCAATAGTTGGCGAGACGACAACGATGCTACGATGGAGATCAAGGTGTCGCGCCGGTGACGATGGTGATCATGACGGTGCTTCGTAGATGGAGATCACAAGCACAAGATGATGATGGCCATATCATATCACTTATATTGATTGCATGTGATGTTTATCTTTTATGCATCTTATTTTGCTTTGATTGACGGTAGCATTATAAGATGATCTCTCACTAAATTTCAAGATAAAAGTGTTCTCCCTGAGTATGCACCGTTGCCAAAGTTCGTCGTGGCCAGACACCACGTGATGATCGCGTGTGATAAGCTCGACGTCCATCTACAACGGGTGCAAGCCAGTTTTGCACACGCAGAATACTCAGGTTTAACTTGACGAGCCTAGCATATGCAGATATGGCCTCGGAACACTGAGACCGAAAGGTCGAGCGTGAATCATATAGTAGATATGATCAACATAGTGATGTTCACCATTGAAAACTACTCCATCTCACGTGATGATCGGACATGGTTTAGTTGATTTGGATCACGTGATCATTTAGATGACTAGAGAGATGTCTATCTAAGTGGGAGTTCTTAAGTAATGTGATTAATTGAACTTTAATTTATCATGAACTTAGTCCTGATAGTATTTGCATATCTATGTTGTAGATCAATAGCTCAATATGTAGTTTCCTGTTTATTTTTTGATATGTTCCTAGAGAAAAATAAGTTGAAAAATGTTAGTAGCAATGATGCGGACTAGGTCCGTGATGTGAGGATTATCCTCATTGCTGTACAGAAGTATTCCTTGATGCACCGCTAGGTGACGGATCTATTGCAGGAGCAGATACAGACGTTATGAACGTTTGGCAAAGCTCGGTATGATGACTACTTGATAGTTTAGTGCATCATGCTTTACGGCTTAAAACCGGGACTTCAAAAACGTTTTGAACGTCATGGAGCATATAAGATGTTCCAGAGTTGAAATTAGTATTTCAGACTCATGCCCGTGTCAAGAGGTATGAGACCTCTGACAGTACTTTGCCTACAAGATGGAGGAGACTAGCTCAAACAGTGAGCATGTGCTCAGGTTGTCTGGGTACTACAATTGCTTGAATCAAGTGGGAGTTAATCTTCCAGATAAGAAAGTAATTGACAAAGTTCTCTATTAATTATCACCAAGTTACTAGAACTTCATGATGAACTATAATATGCGAGGGATGACGAAAGTAATTCCCGAGCTCTTCGCGATGCTGAAATCGGCGACGGTAGAAATCAATAAAGAGCATCAAGTGTTGATGGTTAACAAGACCACTAGTTTCAAGAAAGGGCAAAGGGATAGAAAGGGAACTTCAATAAGAATGACAAGCAAGTTGTCACTCCCATGAAGAAGCCCAAAGCTAGACCCAAGCCTGAAACTGAGTGCTTCTACTGCAAAGGAAATGGTCACTGGAAGTGGAACTGCCCTAGATACTTGGCGGATAAGAAGGATGGCAAAGTAAACAAAAGTATATTGGATATACATGTTATTGATGTGTACTTTACTAGTGTTTATAGCAACTCCTCGGTCTTTGATACTGGTTCAGTTGCTAAGAGTAGTAACTCGAAACGGGAGTTGCGAAATAAACAGAGACTAGTTAAGGGCGAGGTGATGATGTGTGTTGGAAGTGATTCCAAGGTTGATAAGATCACCATCGCACACTCCCTTTACCTTCGGGATTAGTGTTGAACCTAAAATAAATATTATTTGGTATTTGCGTTGAGCATAATATGATTGGATCATGTTTATTGCAATACGATTATTCATTTAAGTCAAAGAATAATTGTTATTCTATTTACATGAATAAAACCTTCTATGGTCATACACCCAAGGTGAATGGTTTATTGAATATCGATCGTAGTAATACACATATTCATAATATTGAAGCCAAAAGATGTAAAGTTAATAATGATAGTGCAACTTATTTGTGGCACTACCGTTTAGGTCATATTGGTGTAAAGCGCATGAAGAAAGTCCATGCTGATGGGCTTTTGGAATCACTTGATTATGAATCACTTGATGCTTGCAAACCATGCCTCATGGGCAAGATGACTAAGAATCCAGAAGAATGGAGCGAGCAGAGCTGACTTATTGGAAATAATACATATTGATGTATGTGGTCCGATGAGTGTCGAGGCTCGCGGCAAGTATCGTTATTTTTTGACCTTCACAGATGATTTGAGCAGATATGGGTATATCTACTTGATGGAACATAAGTCTGAAACATTTGAAAAGTTCAAAGAATTTCAGAGTGAAGTGGAAAATCATCGTAAGAAGAAAATAAAGTTTCTACGATCTGATCGCAGAGATGAATATTTGAGTTACGAGTTTGGCCTTCATTCAAAACAATATGGAATAGTTTCACAACTCACGCCACCTGGAACACCACAGCGTAATGGTGTGTTCGAATGTCGTAAACGTACTTTATTGGATATGGTGCAATCTATGATGTCTCTTACCGATTTACCACTATCGTTTTGGGATTATGCATTAGAGACAACTGCATTCACGTTAAATAGGGCACCATCTAAATCCGTTGAGACGACACCGTATGAACTATGGTTTAGCAATAAACCTAAGCTGTCATTTCTTAAAGTTTGGGGCTGCGATGCTTATGTGAAAAAGCTTCAACCTGATAAGCTCAAACCCAAATCGGAGAAATGCGTCTTCATAGGATACCCAAAAGAAACTTTTGGTACACCTTCTATCACAGATCCGAAGGCAAGATATTCGTTGCTGAGAATGGATCCTTTCTAGAGAAGGAGTTTCTCTCGAAAGAAGTGAGTGGGAGGAAAGTAGGTAATTGTACCTTCTCTCGAATTGGAAAGTAGCTCATCACTGAAATCAGTTCCAGTGATGCCTACATGAATTAGTGAGGAAGTTAATGATGATGATCATGAAACTTCAAATCAAGGTACTACCGAACCTCGTAGGTCAACCAGAGTAAGATCCGCACCAGAGTGGTATGGTAATCCTGTTCTGGAAGTCATGTTACTTGACCATGATGAACCTACGAACTATGAGGAAGCGATGATGAGCCCAGATTCCGCAAAATGGCTTGAGGCCATGAAATCTGAGATACGATCCATGTATGAAAACAAAGTATGGACATTGGTATGTTGACTTTTGCATAGACTCCCCGGCAACGGCGCCAGAAATCCTTCTTGCTACCTCTTGAGCACTGCGTTGGTTTTTCCTTGAAGAGGAAAGGGTGATGCAGTAAAGTAGCGTAAGTATTTCCCTCAGTTTTTGAGAACCAAGGTATCAATCCAGTAGGAGGCCACGCACGAGTCCCTCGCACCTACACAAACAAATAAATCCTCGCAACCAACGCAATAAAGGGGTTGTCAATCCCTTCACGGTCACTTACGAGAGTGAGATCTGATAGATATGATAAGATAATATTTCTGGTATTTTTATGATAAAGATGCAAAGTAAAGAAAGCAAAATAAAAACGGCGCCAGAAATAGCTTGTTGTCGGGAGATTAAATATGATGGAAAATAGACCCGGGTGCCATAGGTTTCACTAGTGGCTTCTCTCGAGAGCATAAGTACTATGGTGGGTAAACAAATTACTGTTGAGCAATTGACAGAATTGAGCATAGTTATGAGAATATCTAGGTATGATCATGTATATAGGCATCACGTCCGCGACAAGTAGACCGACTCCTGCCTGCATCTACTACTATTACTCCACACATCGACCGCTATCCAGCATGCATCTAGAGTATTAAGTTCAAAAGAACAGAGTAACGCTTTAAGTAAGATGATATGATCTAGAGGGATAAATTCATGCAATATGATATAAACCCCATCTTGTTATCCTCGATGGCAACAATACAATACGTGGCTTGCTGCCCCTACTGTCACTGGGAAAGGACACCGCAAGATTGAACCCAAAGCTAAGCACTTCTCCCATTGCAAGAAAGATCAATCTAGTAGGCCCAACCAAACTGATAATTCGAAGAGACTTGCAAAGATAACCAATCATAGATAAAAGAATTCAGAGAAGATTCAAATATTGTTCATAGATAAACTTGATCATAAACCCACAATTCATCGGTCTCAACAAACACACCGCAAAAGAAGATTACATCGAATAGATCTCCACAAGAGAGGGGAAGAACATTATATTGAGATCCAAAAAGAGAGAAGAAGCCATCTTGCTAATAACTATGGACCCGAAGGTCTGAGGTAAACTTCTCACACATCATCGGAGAGGCTATGGGGTTGATGTAGAAGCTCTCCGTGATCGATGCCCCCTCCGGCGGAGCTCCGGAAAAGGCCCCAAGATGGGATCTCACGGGTACCGAAGATTGCGGCGGTGGAATTAGTTTTTTGGCTCCGTATGTGGTAGTTTGGGGGTACGTAGGTATATATAGGAGGAAGAAGTACGTCGGTGGAGCAACGTGGGCCCCACGAGGGTGGAGGGCGCCCCCCCCTACCTCGTGCCTTCCTGGTTGATGTCTTGACGTAGGGTCCAAGTCCTCTGGATCACGTTCGTTCCAAAAATCACGTTCCCGAAGGTTTCATTCCGTTTGGACTCCGTTTGATATTCTTTTTCTGCGAAACTCTGAAATAGGCAAAAAAAACAGCAATTCTGGGCTGGGCCTCCGGTTAATAGGTTAGTCCCAAAAATAATGTAAAAGTGTATAATAAAGCCCAATAATGTCCAAAACAGAATATAATATAGGATGGAACAATAAAAAATTATAGATACGTTGGAGACGTATCAAGCATCCCAAGCTTAATTCCTGCTCGTCCTCGAGTAGGTATATGATAAAAACATAATTTTTGATGTGGAATGCTACTTGGCATAATTTCAATGTAATTCTCTTAATTGTAGTATGAATATTCAGATCCGAAAGATTCAAGACAAAAGTTTAATATTGACATAAAAATAATAATACTTCAAGCATACTAACTAAGCAATTATGTCTTCTCAAAATAACATGGCCAAAGAAAGTTATCCCTACAAAATCATATAGTCTGGCTATGCTCTATCTTCACCACACAAAGTATTTAAATCATGCACAACCCCGATGACAAGCCAAGCAATTGTTTCATACTTTTGATGTTATCAAACTTTTTCAATCTTCACGTAATACATGAGCGTGAGCCATGGACATAGCACTATATGTGGAATAGAATGGTGGTTGTGGAGAAGACAAAAAAGGAGAAGATAGTCTCACATCAACTAGGCGTATCAATGGGCTATGGAGATGCCCATTAATAGATATCAATGTGAGTGAGTAGGGATTGACATGCAACAGATGCACTAGAGCTATAAGTATATGAAAGCTCAACAAAAGAAACTAAGTGGGTGTGCATCCAACTCGCTTGCTCACGAAGACCTAGGGCATTTTGAGGAAGCCCATCATTGGAATGTACAAGCCAAGTTCTATAATGAAAATTCCCCACTAGTGTATAAAAGTGATATCATAGGAGACTCTCTATCATGAAGATCATGGTGCTACTTTGAAGCACAAGTGTGGTAAAAGGATAGTAACATTGTCCCTTCTCTCTTTTCTCTCATATTTTTTTGGGCCTTTCCTCTTTTTTTGGCCTCTTCTTTTTTTTATTTAGTCCGGAGTCTCATCCCGACTTATGGGGGAATCATAGTCTCCATCATCCTTTCCTCACTTGGGACAATGCTCTAAAAATGATGATCATCGCACTTTTATTTACTTACAACTCAACAATTACAACTCAATACTTAGAACAAACTATGACTCTATGTGAATGCCTCCGGCGGTGTACCGGGATATGCAATGAATCAAGAGTGACATGTATGAAAGAATTATGAATGGTGGCTTTGCCACAAATACGATGTCAACTACATGATCATGCAAAGCAATATGACAATGATGGAGCGTGTCATAGTAAACGGAACGGTGGTAAGTTGCATGGCAATATATCTCGGAATGGCTATGGAAATGCCATGATAGGTAGGTATGGTGGCTGTTTTGAGGAAGGTATATGGAGGGTGTATGATACCGGCGAAAAGTGCGCGGTATTAGAGAGGCTAGCAATGGTGGATGGCAGAAAAGTGCGTATAATCCATGGACTCAACATTAGTCACAAAGAACTCATATATTTATTGCAAAAATCTACAAGTTATCAAAGAAAAGTATTACACGCATGCTCCTAGGGGGATAGATTGGTAGGAAAAGACCATCGCTCGTCCCCGACCGCCACTCATAAGGAAGACAATAAATAAATAAATCATGCTCCGACTTCATCACATAACGGTTCACCATACGTGCATGCTACGGGAATCACAAACTTTAACACAAGTATTTCCCAAATTCAAAACTACTCAACTAGCATGACTCTAATACCACCATCTCCATATCTCAAAACAATTATCAAGCATCAAACTTCTCATAGTATTCAACACACTCATAAGATTTTTTTTACTAATCTTAAATGCCAATCATAATTAAAGCAAATTACCATGCTGTTTTGTAGGACTCTCAAAATAATCTAAGTGAAGCATGAGAGAACAATAGTTTCTATAAAACAAATCCACCACCGTGCTCTAACAGATATAAGTGAAGCACTAGAGCAAAAACTATATAACTCAAAAGATATAAGTGAAGCACATAGAGTATTCTAATAATTTCCGAATCATGTGTGTCTCTCTCAAAAGGTGTGTACAGAAAGCATGATTGTGGCAAACTAACAAACAAAGACTCAAGTAATACAAGATGCTCCAAGCAAAACACATATCATGTGGTGAATAAAAATATAGCTCCAAGTAAAGTTACCGATGGAAGTAGATGAAAAGAGGGGATGCCTTCCGGGGCATCCCCAAGCTTTGGCTTTTAGGTGTCCTTAGATTATCTTGGGGTGCCATGGGCATCCCCAAGATTAGGCTCTTGCCACTCTTGTTCCATAATCCATCAAATCTTTTACCCAAAACTTGAAAACTTCACAACACAAAACTTGGCAGAAAATCTCGTGAGCTCCGTTAGCGAAAGAAAACAAAACACCACTTCAAGGTACTATAATGAACTCATTCTTTATTTATATTGGTGTTAAACCTACTGTATTCCTACTTCTCTATGGTTTATAAACTATTTTACTAGCCATAGATTCATCAAAATAAGCAAACAACACACGAAAAACAGAATCTGTCAAAAACAGAACAGTCTGTAGTAATCTGTAACTAACGCAAACTTCTGGAACTCCAAAAATTCAGCAAAAATAGAACGACCTAGAAAATTTGTTTATTGATCAGAAGCAATTAGAATCAATATTTTATCACGTTCTGGTGATTTTCAACAATTATTTCCGTGAACAGAAAGTTTCTGGAATTTTCAGCAAGATCAAATAACTATCATCCAAGAAGATCCTATAGGTTAAACTTGGCACAAACACTAATTAAAACATAAAAACAAATCTAACCAGAGGCTAGATCAAATATTTATTCCTAAACAGAAGCAAAAAGCAAAAAAAACTAAAAATAAAATTGGGTTGCCTCCCAACAGGCGCTATCGTTTAACGCCCCTAGCTAGGCATAAAAGCAAGGATAGATCTAGGTATTGCCATTTTTGGTAGGCACTCCATAAGTGGCCCTCATAATAAATTCATAAGGTAATTTTATTTTCTTTCTAGGGAAGTGTTCCATGCCTTTCCTTAACGGAAATTGGAATCTAATATTCCCTTCCTTCATATCAATAATTGCACCAATCGTTCTAAGGAAAGGTCTACCAAGAATAATAGGACATGAAGGATTGCAATCTATGTCAAGAACACTAAAATCTACGGGCACATAATTCCTATTTGCAACAATAAGAATATCATTAATTCTTACCATAGGTTTCTTAATGGGGGAATCCGCAAGGTGCAAGTTTTAAGAGCAATCATCAAAATCACGGAAACCTAACAAATCACACAAAGCCTTTGGAATCGTGGAAACACTAGCACCCAAATCACACAAAGCATAGCATTCATGATCTTTAATTTTAATTTTAATAGTAGGTTCCCACTCACCATAAAGTTTTCTAGGGATAGAAACTTCCAACTCAAGTTTTTCTTCATAAGATTGCATCAAAGCATCAACGATATGTTTGGTAAAAGCTTTATTTTTGGCTATAAGCATGAGGAGAATTTAGCACGGATTGCAACAAGGAAATACAATTTATCAAAGAGCAATTGTCATAATTAAATTCCTTGAAATCCAAAATAGTGGGTTCATTAATATCTAGAGTTTTTACTTCTTCAATCTCACTTTATCAATTTTAGCATCAAGATCGAAAAAGTCCGAATTTTTGGAACGCCTTCTAGGTAAAGGTGGATCATATTCAGTCCCATCATTATCAAGATTCATATTTCAAAACAAAGATTTAATAGGGGACACATCAATAACTTTTAGATCTTCATCTTTATTTTCATAGAAACTAGAAGAACACGCTTTCACAAAGCAATCTTTCTTAGCACGCATCCTAGCGGTTCTTTCTTTGCACTCATCAATGGAAATTCTCATGGCTTTGAGAGACTCATTGATATCATGCTTAGGAGGAATAGATCTAAGTTTCAAGGAATCAACATCAAGAGAAATTCTATCAATGTTCCTAGGCAATTCATCAACTTTAAGCAATTTTTCTTCAAGCAAAGCATTGAAATTCTTTTGCGAATTCATAAATTCTTTAACACTAGTCTCAAATTCAGAAGGCATCTTTTTAAAATTTCCATAAGAATTGTTGTAGGAATTACCATAATTATTAGAGGAATTACTAGGATACGGCCTAGGATTAAAGTTTCCTCTATACGCGTTGTTACCAAAATTATTCCTACCAACAAAATTCACATCCATAGATTCATTATTATTCTCAATCAAAGTAGACAAAGGCATATCATTAGGATCAGAAGAAACACTTTTATTAGAAAATAATTTCATAAGTTCATCCATCTTTCCACTCAAAACATTAATTTCTTCTATCGCATGCACTTTTTTATTAGTAGATCTTTTAGTGTGCCATTGAGAATAATTAACCATAATATTATCTAGCAGTTTAGTAGCTTCTCCTAAAGTGATTTCCATAAAAGTGCCTCCTGCGGCCAAATCTAAAAGATTTCTAGAAGCAAAATTTAATCCGGCATAAATTTTTTGTATAATCATCCACAAATTCAAACCATGTGTAGGGCAATTATGTATCATTAATTTCATCCTCTCCTAAGCTTGTGCAACATGTTCATGATCAAGTTGCTTAAAATTCATAATATCGTTTCTAAGAGAGATGATCTTAGCGGGAGGAAAATACTTAGAGATAAAAGCATCTTTGCACTTATTCCAAGAATCAATACTATTTTTAGGTAAAGATGAAAACCAAGCTTTAGCACGATCTGTAAGCGAAAAAGGAAAAGCTTCAACTTAACAATATCATTGTCCACATCTTTCTTCTTTTGCATATCGCACAAATCAACGAAGCTATTTAGATGGGTAGCGGCATCTTAATTAGGAAGGCCGGTGAATTGATCTTTCATGACAAGATTTAACAAAGCAGCATTAATTTCACAAGATTCAGTATCGGTAAGAGGAGCAATTGGAGTGCTAAGGAAATCATTGTTGTTGGTATTGGTAAAGTCACACAATTTGGTATTATCTTGAGCCATCATGACAAGCAAGCAATCCAACACACGAGCAAACAAGAAGCAAGCGAAAAAGAGGCAAACGGAAAAGAGAGGGCGAATAAAACGGCAAGGGTGAAGTGGGGGAGAGGAAAACGAGAGGCAAATGGCAAATAATGTAATGCGGGAGATAAGGGTTTGTGATGGGTACTTGGTATGTTGACTTTTGCGTAGACTCCCCGGCAACGGCGCCAGAAATCCTTCTTGCTACCTCTTGAGCACTGCGTTGGTTTTCCCTTGAAGAGGAAAGGGTGATGCAGTAAAGTAGCGTAAGTATTTCCCTCAGTTTTTGAGAACCAAGGTATCAATCCAGTAGGAGGCCACGCACGAGTCCCTCGCACCTACACAAACAAATAAATCCTCGCAACCAACGCAATAAAGGGGTTGTCAATCCCTTCACGGTCACTTACGAGAGTGAGATCTGATAGATATGATAAGATAATATTTTTGGTATTTTTATGATAAAGATGCAAAGTAAAGAAAGCAAAATAAAAATGGCGCCAGAAATAGCTTGTTGTCGGGAGATTAAATATGATGGAAAATAGACCCCGGGGCCATAGGTTTCACTAGTGGCTTCTCTCGAGAGCATAAGTATTACGGTGGGTAAACAAATTACTGTTGAGCAATTGACAGAATTGAGCATAGTTATGAGAATATCTAGGTATGATCATGTATATAGGCATCACGTCCGCAACAAGTAGACCGACTCCTGCCTGCATCTACTACTATTACTCCACACATCGACCTCTATCCAGCATGCATCTAGAGTATTAAGTTCAAAAGAACAAAGTAACGCTTTAAGTAAGATGACATGATGTAGATCGATAAATTCATGCAATATGATATAAACCCCATATTGTTATCCTCGATGGCAACAATACAATACGTGCCTTGCTGCCCCTACTGTCACTGGGAAAGGACACCGCAAGATTTAACCCAAAGCTTAGCACTTCTCCCATTGCAAGAAAGATCAATCTAGTAGGCCATACCAAACTGATAATTCAAAGAGACTTGCAAAGATAACCAATCATACATAAAAGAATTTAGAGAAGATTCAAATATTGTTCATAGATAAACTTGATCATAAACCCACAATTCATCGGTCTCAACAAACACACCGCAAAAGAAGATTACATCGAATAGATCTCCACAAGAGAGGGGGAGAACATTGTATTGAGATCCAAAAAGAGAGAAGAAGCCATCTAGCTAATAACTATGGACCCGAAGGTCTGAACTAACTACTCACACATCATCGGAGATGCTATGGTGTTGATGTAGAAGCCCTCCATGATCGATGCCCCCTCCGTCGGAGCTCCGGAAAAGGCCCCAAGATGGGATCTCACGGGTACAGAAGGTTGCGGCGGTGGAATTAGGTTTTTGGCTCCGTATGTGGTAGTTTGGGGGTACGTAGGTATATATAGGAGGAAGAAGTACGTCGGTGGAGCAATGTGGGCCCCACGAGGGTGGAGGGCGCACCCCCCTACCTCGTGCCTTCCTGGTTGATGTCTTGACGTAGGGTCCAAGTCCTCTGGATCACGTTCGTTCCAAAAATCACGTTCCCGAATGTTTCATTCCGTTTGGACTCCGTTTGATATTCTTTTTCTGCGAAACTCTGAAATAGGCAAAAAACAGCAATTCTGGGCTGGGCCTCCGGTTAATAGGTTAGTCCCAAAAATAATGTAAAAGTGTATAATAAAGCCCAATAATGTCCAAAACAGAATATAATATAGCATGGAACAATAAAAAATTATAGATACGTCGGAGACGTATCATATGCCATGTTGTGTACCAGACCTATTGTATACCCTGCCCTGAGTTTGGCAAGGGAGTACAATTTTGATCTAGGAGTAGATCACTGGACATCGGTCAAAAATATCCTTAGAGGACTAAGGAAATATTTCTCGGTTATGGAGGTGATAAAGAGTTCGTCGTAAAGAGTTACGTCGATGCAAGCTTTGACACTGATCTGGATGACTCTAAGTCACAATCCGTAAAATGATGTCTACTACGCAACCTTCTTCTTGTAGACGTTCTTGGGCCTCCAAGTGCAGAGGTTTGTAGGACAGTAGCAAATTTCCCTCAAGTGGATGACCTAAGGTTTTCAATCCGTGTGAGGCGTAGGATGAAGATGGTCTCTCTCAAACAACCCTGCAACCAAATAACAAAGAGTCTCTTGTGTCCCCAACACACCCAATACAATGGTAAATTGTATAGGCGCACTAGTTTGGCGAAGAGATGGTGATACAAGTGCAATATGGATGGTAGATATAGGTTTTTGTAATCTGAAAATATAAAAACAGCAAGGTAGCAAGTGGTAAAAGTGAGCGTAAACGGTACTGCAATGCGTTGAAACAAGGCCTAGGGTTCATACTTTCACTAGTGCAAGTTCTCTCAACAATAATAACATAATTGGATCATATAACTATCCCTCAACATGCAACAAAGAGTCACTCCAAAGCCACTAATAGCGGAGAACAAACGAAGAGATTATGGTAGGGTACGAAACCACCTCAAAGTTATTCTTTCGGATCGATCTATTCAAGAGTTCGTACTAGAATAACACCTTAAGACACATATCAACCAAAACCCTAAACAATCTCATATTCATCTATTCAACCAACACAAAGTACTTCAAAGAGTTCCCCAAAGTTTCTACCGGAGAGTCAAGACGAAAACGTGTGCCAACCCCTATGCATAGGTTCATGGGCGGAACCTGCAAGTTGATCACCAAAACATACATCAAGTGGATCACGTGATATCCCATTGTCACCAGAGATAAGCACGGCAAGACATACATCAAGTGTTCTCAAATCCTTAAAGACTCAATCCGATAAGATAACTTCAAAGGGAAAACTCAATCCATTACAAGAGAGTAGAGGGGGAGAAACATCATAAGATCCAACTATAATAGCAAAGCTCGCGATACATCAAGATCGTATCACCTCAAGAACACGATAGAGAGAGATCAAACCCATAGCTACTGGTACATACCCTCAGCCCCGAGGGTGAACTACTCCCTCCTCGTCATGGAGAGCGCCGGGATGATGAAGATGGCCACCGGTGAGGGTCCCCCCCTCCGGCAGGGTGCCGGAATAGGGCCCCGATTGGTTTTTGGTGGCTACAGAGGCTTGCGGCGGCGGAACTCCCGATCTATTCCGCTCCTCGATGTTTTTAGGGTATATGGACATATATAGGCGAAAGACGTCAGTCAGGGGAGCCACGAGGGGCCCACGAGGGTGGGGGGCGCGCCCGGGGGGGGGGGGGGGGGCAGGCGCGCCTCTCTGCCTCGTGGCCACCTTGTTGCTTCCCTGACGTGCACTCCAAGTCTCCTGGATTGCTTCCGTTCCAAAAATAACTCTCCCGAAGGTTTCATTCCGTTTGGACTCCGTTTGATATTCCTTTTCTTCGAAACACTAAAACAAGGAAAAAACAGGAACTGACACTAGGCTCTGGGTTAATAGGTTAGTCCCAAAAATAATATAAAAGTGTAAAATAAAGCCCATAAACATCCAAAAAAGATAATATAATAGCATGGAACAATAAAAAATTATAGATACGTTGGAGACGTATCAGCATCAACAAGCTTAATTCCTGTAAGTGCATCTAGTGCCCCTTAGTGATTTTGGTGTATTGAAGACTTATAGGTTAAGGGACTAATGCGTTTATGAGTGTACACAGGTCTATAAGTCTATGAGGAGTTTGATATTTACAGAGAAAGTCGACCCCTAAAAATGAAGTTCTTCGACTGAAGACTTTGGAGTTCTGAAGACTTTCTGAAGACTTTGAAAGTGAAGAAATTGGTGTAACCTTGAAGACTTGGTATTCATTAGAGGAACATGAAGCGTGAAGACTTTTGTTTTCGTAGTTTCATTTTCTCTTTCTTGAGTCATAGGAAACACCGTACTGTTAAAGGGGGTCGAGGAAATACTAAGGAAAAATTTCCATGTGATGCTCAACTCAAAATCCTACACCTACCAATCCCTTCGAGTGAAGCCATTGGAAATCTCATACAGTTCAGTCATATTCTTCAGTGACAGAGACGAAGTTCTTCTGGTCGCTGAGGAATTTGTTCTGACTGAGGAGTTAGGAATTCGCCAGTGCGAATTGCCTACACAGTGAGGAACATGATAGCCCTGAGGAATTTGATACTCAAATTTCCGACCGTTGCTGTGCTATGCGCCAGCTGTCCCAAAAATATCTACCCACCTAACGGTCATATCATTGAAGGGCATTTATGTCTTATCATGTCGGGTTGCTCCCTAGGCTATAAATAGCCGCCCCTACAAGCACTAGCTGGTTGGCTGCTTTGAGAGAAACTGACACTTGTCATTTGAGAGCATCCCATCCTCCGAGGACTTTGAGCGAAAATCATCAAGTGAGGAAAAACCCCAACCCCAAACACCTACAAACCCAAAGTGATTGAGCATCACTAAAGAGATTGATCCCGCGTGGATCCAACGCTTGTTACCTTTGAAGACTATGCTTCTTCCAGGCGGTTAGGCGTCATGGTCTAGAGCATCCAAAAGGAAATTGTGGATCGCCGAGTGACCGAGTTTGTGAAGGTTTGGAAGTCACCTGAAGACTTGCCACGAGTGATTGGACGAGGTCTGTGTGATCTTAGTTCAAGGAGAATACGGTGAGAACTAAGTGTCCTGGACCGCGTGTTCAGAACTGGGTGTCCGGGACTGTGTGTCCTCAGGTTTAAATACCTAGCCACCCTAACCAGATGTACAACTGAGACAACAGTTGGAACTGGTCTACCAAGTCATTTTCTTCACCAAGCCAACTGGTTCTATTCCCTCAACTCTTTCATTTCCTCATTCCTGTGTTGTGCACTTGTTCATATCTGTATTTGAAGACTTTGGCTGAAGACTGTCTCAATTTCCTCAGTTCAATTTCTTGAGTCTGTTTGTCTTCATCCTGTGTTTACGTTTTCTGTACTCTATGCTTGTTTTCATTTCATCATGATGACTATGCTAGTGTTCTGCTATCCATACTTTTGAGTACTTATTCCGCTGCAAGTAGTTCTTCGCTAAGGAATTTCCTCACTAGCAAATTCCTCAGTGAAGAATTCATAAAAATCGCCTATTCACCCCCTCTCTAGTCGATATAACGCACTTTCAATTGGTATCAGAGCAAGGTACTCCCTTGTTCTGTGTGATTTTGGTTTAACCACCTGGAGTTTTAGTTATGTCGACCGCAGGTATGAAGAAAGTGACATGTCCCATCTTTGACGGTCATGATTATCCCAAGTGGAAGGCCTTGATGAAGAAGCGCCTCATGGCGATGAACATCGAACTGTGGACCGTCACTGAGATTGGTCTTACCGATCTATGCAAGACGGTGCAAGCTGATGACATTCGCAAGTACACTCTTCTCAACCTCACTCCGAAGGGCGTCATCTGCTCCTGTCTGTCTCAAAATCAGTTCAGGAACGTTATGCATCTCGATCATGTGAAGCTTATCTGGGATCATCTCTCTGATGTCGATGAAGGTCATCGAACCTGTCATGATCCTTGGTTTGAGGACTTCAAGGAATCTCTCAAATCAAGGACATTCGAACCATAATCATCATCCTCCTCACCATGCATTATGGCAGATGGTGAAAAGGTAACTGAATGCTATCTGTCTGAATCTAGTGATGATGAATCTGATGATGAATTAGGACCTAGTTATGTCAAACTTGTTTCCCTTGCCGCTAAACAACAAAGAGCTTTGGAAAAGGTTCAAAACATGCTTAGTAAGAGCAATGATATGTTGGGTGAAGAAATGGATCAGTCAAAAGCTTTGGCTGAAAATCTCCAGAGACTTCAGACTAGGTTTGACAACCTTCAAGGTCATCATAACACTCTCTTGTCTGATCATGAGAAGCTTTCTTATGAATTTCTTCAAAGAAAGCAAGATCTTGAGAAGCTAAGAGTGAGTTATGAAGATCTTCAGAAGGAGCACGATTCATTAATTGCTCAACAAATCAGCGCTGCTCAGGAAGAATTTGCTCCTCCATGTTTGAAATGCATTGAACGTGAATCTGCTAATTCTTCACCTGAATGTTCAAATGCTTCTAATGCTACAAATTCCTCAACTGTCTCTGCTATCATTAATTCCTCATCTGAGGACATTGCTAGTATCACTAACGATGCAGGGCTGAAGGAATTGTACATGACAGGCATGTACAAAAGCCTCAAAGGGCATCAGACTCTTTGTGATGTGCTTAAAAAGCAGATCCTCAACAGGAACCTTAGGAAAGAGGGTATTGCCTTTGAGAGGAAACTCAATGCTGATGGTACATATTGGAAGCCTGAGCGGTACCCCAAAACCTCATGGGTTGCTGCAAAGGGACCTCAAGTTGATCCATCTAATTTATCTGGCTTTACATGTGAATCTTCTCATTCTTCTGATGAGTCATTTGACTCCAACTACAAACTGTTCAAAACTCAGAATGGTGAAGTATTTGCTAGATATGTTGGCACTAACTGCAGGACTGGTTGCCCTATGAAGAAAATCTGGGTTCCCAAAAAGTGCCTTGAAAGTCTTCAAGTGAATGTCCTCATGACACCACCTGTGAAGATTAGGAACCCCAGATCAAATTCTTCATATGGACCAAATTCTTCATATGGATCCAAGTCCTCATACGGACCAAATTCCTCACATGGATCATATTCCTCAAAAGGATCAAAGTCCTCATATGAACACCATCGTGCTAACAACTCTGTTTCGCAGGGAAGAGCCAAGGGCTATGAATATGAGCATTATTCTTCTAATCATTATGTTCGTAAGTCCTCGAAGAATTTCTCTGCTTATTCATATGCTTACCCTAACTTCTCTTATGTGAAACGAAATGGATTGGCTTCTATGCCACCTTTTCTGTATGGAGCTCGCAGAGTGATGAACTCTTTGCCACCCCTTCAGATGTGGGTGGTGAAGAAAAAGAACTAATCTCTTCTGCAGGGTCAGGTCTCCAGACGTGCTTGAACGTCTGAAGAATTTGCTGGAGACCTGAAGAGTGCCTGAAAGGACGCAGGCTAATCATGAAGAAATGAACTTTCATTTCTCACGTCCTCATACTGTTTTAACTATTGCATTGCTTGATGAAATTCGTCTGATGAATTGTGATGTCATATTCCTCACTGATGAAGTATATGAAGTTCGTAAGCTGCACTAATTCATCTGCAGGATGATCAACCCAAAGCCACTGAGTGGGTCCTCGATAGTGGATGTACAAATCACATGACTGGTGACAAGAATCTATTGATGGATGCACCTTTGTCACCATCGCATCTGAAGCATATCATCTTCGCTGACAAAGGCAAAAGTCAGTCTTCGAAGGCTTTAGGAGAGGAGACTTGTATATTGTTGATTTCTCTACAGGACCGCAACCGGCCGTGTGCCTACTCGCAAAAGCTTCAGAAGGTTGGCTATGGCATCGACGACTTGGTCATGCAAGCATGAGGAATTTGCACACGCTTGCGAAGAAGAAGCATGTCATTGGCATTGAGAATGTCAAATTCCTCAAGTATCACTTGTGTGGAGCTTGTGAAGCTGAAAAGATGACCAAGGCCAAGCATCCAGCGAAGACTATCATGACTACTCGACCATTCGAATTGCTTCACATGGACCTCTTTGGTCCTAACCATTACTCAGCTGTCACAAATGACGCATCTCTCTATGGGCTTGTTATTGTTGATGATTACTCTCGTTACACATGGGTACACATTGTTACTTACAAACATGAAGTGCAGGAAGTCTTCAAACGATTTTACTCGAGGGCTTCAACCAACTTTGGTGTGAAGATCAAGCACATCAGAAGTGACAATGGAACTGAGTTCAAAAATTCTGGTCTTGATGACTATCTTGATGAACTTGGTATTACTCATGAGTTATCTGCTCCTTATACTCCTCAGCAGAATGGCATCGTGGAGCGCAAGAACAGAACTCTTGTTGAGATGGCTCGCACTATGCTTGATGAGTACAAGACGCCTCGTCACTTTTGGATTGAGGCAATTTATACTGCATGCTACATCATCAATAGGGTATATCTTCACAAATTCTTCAAGAAGACTGCCTATGAACTCCTCACTGACAAGAAACCCAATGTGAGTTATTTTAAAGTCTTCGGTGCTAAATGTTGGATTAGAGATCCTCATCACAATGCTAAATTTGCAACAAAAGCACATGAAGGTTTTATGCTTGGTTACGGAAAGGACTTGCACACCTATAGAGTCTTCAACACCGTTCTTCACAAGGTTGTTGAAACTGTAGATGTGCGGTTCGATGAAACTAATGGCTTGCAAAGAGAGCACCTACCCTCTGTGATAGATGAACCAGCACCTGAGGAAACTATCAAGTTCAAGGCTACTGAGGATGTCATTCCTACCGAAGAATCTGCTGAAGAATTCATTCCAGAACATGAAGAACGTTGAGCTAATGCACCTGAAGAAATTGCTGAAGAAAATGCTGATCAAATTCCTCGACGACAACCTACTCATCCTCGCGTTGCAAAAGAAGTGCAAGTTGAGAAGATCATCGATGACATTGAAGCACCAGGTCCTCTCACACGCTCAAAAGCTTCACATTTATCTAACTTTTGTGGGCACTATTCTTTTGTCTCTATCACAGAGGCCACTAAGGTAGATGAAGCATTTCTGGAGCCTGAGTGGATTCAGGCCATGCGAGAAGAATTACATCAGTTCGAGCTCAACAACGTTTGGGAACTGGTCAATCGTCCAGATCCTCGCAAACACAATATCATTGGCACAAAGTGGATCTACTGCAACAAGCAAGATGAAAATGGCCTTATGGTGAGGAATAAGGCACGTCTAGTAGCTCAAGGCTACACACAGGTTGAAGGAATTGATTTCGATGAAACTTTTGCACCTGTTGCTAGACTTGAAGCTATTCGCATATTACTTGCTTATGCTAACCATCATGATATCACTTTATATCAAATGGATGTGAAAAGTGCATTCCTCAATGGTAAGCTTGAGGAAGAAGTATATGTTGCTCAACCCCCATGTTTTGAAGATCCTAAGCATCCTGACAAAGTCTTCAGACTCAATAAGGCCCTCTATGGCCTCAAGCAGGCCCCTCGGGCGTGGTATGATACTTTGAAGGAATTCCTCATGAAGAAAGGCTTCAAACCCGGTTCACTCGACCCTACTCTTTTCACTAAATCATATAATGATGAATTGCTTGTATGCCAAATATATGTTGATGATATCATCTTTGGCTGTACTGACCAACGTTATAGTGATGAATTTGCCTATATGATGAGTGAAGAATATCAAATGTCTATGATGGGAGAGATGAAATTCTTCTTAGGTCTTTAAATTCGTCAATAGCGCAATGGCATATTCATATCTCAGAAGAAATACCTCAAGGATGTACTGAGGAAATTCGGCATGCAAGATTGCAAAGGCGTCAAAATTCCTATGCCCACAAATGCCCATCTGTGCACAGATGAAAATGGTATTGACTTCGATCAAAAGGTATACCACTCCATGATTGGTTCTTTATTGTATTTATGTGCATCTAGGCCAGATATTATGCTTAGTGTTTGCATGTGTGCCTGATTTCAAGCTACACCGAAGGAATCACACCATAAAGCTGTGAAACATATTCTTCGATATCTAGCTCACACACCAACACTAGGATTATGGTACCCCAAGGGCTCGGTTTTTGATCTCGTTGGATATTCTGACTCTGACTATGATGGTGATCGTGTGGATCGCAAGTCAACATCTGGTACATGTTATTTCCTCGGACGATCTTTGGTCTGTTGGTCCTCGAAGAAACAGAACTGCGTATCACTGTCTACTGCTGAAGCTGAGTACATTGCTGCTGGTTCTTGCTGTGCTCAACTGCTTTGGATGAAGAAAACTCTCAAGGACTACGGCGTCAACGTGAAGAATGTGCCTCTCTTCTGTGACAATGAGAGTGCCATCAAGATTGCTCACAACCTAGTTCAGCACTCGAAGACAAAGCACATTCAGATTCGTCATCATTTTCTTCGCGATCATGTGTTGAAGGGCGACATTTCTATTGAGAATGTGAAGACTGAAGAACAGTTAGCCGATATCTTCACAAAGCCCTTGGATGAGAAGAGATTTAGCAAGTTGTGGTGTGAGCTAAATATCTTAGAATCTTCGAATGTTCTTTGAAAAGGACACTCATCCTAACACTTATGCAAAATTGATGACTTAGATGTGCAACGCATGAACAAACGTTTTTCTTCAATCAATGAAGAATAACACTCTAAGTGTGAAGAAATTAATGAAGAATTTGATTCTCAGAACCCTACGACAATTGTACGCGGTGTCTGAAATCATCATTCTTATACGGTGGGTCACGCCACCACAAAAGTTGAAAATCTTCAATTTGAGTTATTCCTCAGTTTTGAAATTCCTCAGTTGTTCATATTCTTCAACTTTGCAAAATCTTCACTATTTCCGTCGTTTTTCTTCATTGGCTATATATATATATATATATATATATATATATATATATATATATATATATATATATATATATGAGTTTATGTCCTCTACAGCATTCACTTATGGCTAATTCTTCAAGTTATTTTTTCTGCTAAGTGAATGTGATCGGACCCTTCCCCCTCTATGCTATACTCAACCCAATCTATTCACAAATTCTTCATGTGCGTTCTATTTGAAACTCAAAATCTTCACTGTGTCCTTATCAGCTGAAGAATTTAGGAACGGAACTTTTGACTTATCTTATCCAAAATTTTCGGCTTTGCCGCTCAAACCGTTCCGCTTCCCACGATATACTTATCTATTCACCCACGATCTAACACGATCTCCACTTCTCAGTACGTGGGTGACACATGTCATGCGAATGAGAAGGGTCAGGCACACGTTCGTCCAATTTCTTCGGGCGAACCGTTTTTCACCGTGGCTATAAATACCGCCTCTCCCCTTCCTCACTTCTTTTACTCCGCTCGACCTCTCTCCCGCTCGAACTTCTCAAACCCTAGCGCCGCCGCTACATCATCGTCGCCGGTGAGGAAGAGCTTCACTGCCTCGACCTCGTCGCCGCCGTACTCACGCCGGCCTCGGAAATCTTCACTCCACCGCCGCCGTAGCCGTCTTCCTCCGCCAATTAGGGCGTGGAAGATCTGCACAGACGAGCTTCACTTCTCCACATCCCAGTTCGTCGTGTTCTTCGTTCAGGGTAATTAAAAGTTACTTTTACTGCCCTCTTTGATTCAAATGACTTCTACAAAATCTTCAAAGGTGTTTATTCCTCAAATTTTTCACACACTGAACACCTCACTTGTCATCTGTTCTTGATTCGTTTCTCTAAGCTTCATTTTTCTTCAAGATTCCTCAATTGTGTGGATCCTCGATCTATACAACTCTGGAACCTAAGACAAAGAACGCTTAGTGAAATTCTTCAAGACTCATCTGGTCAAATTCCTCAAACTTGTTCTTTTTGAAAAACCTTCTGAGAACGCATATGACCTCTCCAAATTCCTCGCAACTATACTCTGTTCACAGGTACTCATGTCCGTTGCTGAATCACTAGGTTCTCATCAAGTTAACTCATTTGCAGCGTTCCTCGAAGAAAAGTTGGATACTTCTTCAGAGAGTTCAATTGTTCAAATTCCTCAACTGAAGAAAATGGCTGATGGAAAGAAGCCACAGAAAGGAGGAAAGAGGCCTTAGGTCAATACTGCCTTTGAAATCCCTGAGGACATTTATGCTGGGTACTGCACACCCCTTGAGGAAGATAAGAATCAGCGCAAGGTGCGCATACAGAGGATAGAAAGGAAATGGGCAAAAGAGTGGAGGGAGTACAGGTATGTGACTCCAAAATACATGAAGAAATTCGCCGTTACTCCTCCATGCTCAAGACCTCCATTGGCACCTGGCCAAGAGGCAGATCCCACTAGCATCAAGCGCGGTGAGGATTTTCCTGAAGAATGGGCCAAGCGCCAGGACAAGTTGGCCAAACAGGCAAAAGATGCGGTGAAGAAATTCAACGAAGATTCCACTGCTTCTGCTGCTGAGGCCTCTGTAAGGCCGAAGAAATCCATGGCAAAGAAGCCTGCGCACAAGCCAGGTGCCTCTTCTTCAATGCCCTCACGGCCAATTTCCTCAGCTAAGCCCTCACGGCCAATTCCTCAAGCCGCTCCCGCTCCTCCAAAGTCCTCAGCTGCTCTGACAAAATCCTCAACACCTGTGCATCTCGCCACGTGCCAAAGGACTACGGGCATCTCTATTGCCTCAGGAGCCTCAGCTAGTTCCTCAGCTGCACCAAACTCTTCAACAGGACCCTCACTGCTGAAGACAAAGACCACTGCTAGATGAGGCTCTCGCCCAAGTCCTCAGAAGAAGCAGGTCGCTTTCCAAGTGCCGTCTGAAGAAGACGAAGGTGATGATGAAGAACTTGCTGAGATCATCAGAGATAGGCAAGTCAGGGCCGCTAGAGCCAAGGGCACAGATGTGCCACTGCTTTTGGATCCAAAGTTGATCCTCGACTACATTGACCTCTGGCACAAGGACCCAAACACTCCTATGCCTGATTTCAAGTTGACACCTGGCCAAAGTCACATGCTGACCCACTTCATCCATAAGAAAAATGGAAATTTGAGAAGGCCAGGAAGATCAAGAAAGCGCAATATAAGAAGGAGAAATTTCTGAAGAATAACGTTGTCTCTATGACAACTGATGAACTTGTAAAAATCCAGTCTGAAATCAAAGTCCTCAGCGATGATTTCAACGCTTACTATGCTGATTGGAAAGGAGCCAAGGTCAGGTTCGTCAATCTGACGAAGACATTCACTTCAAGTGCCGCTGCCCCTGTGCATATTGAAGTCACTCCGGCTGAAGCATCTGCTCAGCCAACTGAAGAACATGCCAGCACCGCTGATGACAATCAGGCTGCTGAAGACAATGTGAGTTCCAGGGATGATGACTGCATTCCAGCCGCTGAACAAATTGCCAGGGCACCCACTAGTGGTGCGCCTGAAGAAAATGAGGAGGTCAGGGCAACTGCATCAGTTGTTCCTGAAGAAAATGAACCACATTCCTCTGCTCCTCCTGCGCCTACCCCAACTCCGATCCTTCCATCTGCATCAGATGTGAAGAAGACCAAGGCTGCAGAGCGTGCAGCTGTGAAGAAAAGGAAAGCATCAGCTCCTTCAGATTCTTCAGCACCGAAGAAGATGAAGAAATTGACAAGCTCATTTGCTAATCCAATTGATGTTGTTCCAGTTTCCTCCATGCCATCAAAGGACATAATCCCTTTTGATGAAGAATATGTGATCCCTAGCGGATCCGATGAAGAAAATCCTTCTGCTGCTTGTCAGAGCAGATGGATGAAGAAATTGAAGCAGATCAAATCCCTTCAACACCAGTTGTTTCCTCACCTATGCATCAGTTTACTGCTGAAGAGGCTGGCGTTGAAGAAATTGAAGAAGAAGATGTGGACATTGGATGTAACACACCAGTGATGAATGATGACTTTTGGGAAAGTCAGCACCCCAATTCTCCACTCTTCACTCCACTGCAGCAAATTTCTCAGTCCCCAGTCACTACAGTTCAAATGGGATCTGATGAAGCTCATGAAGACATTCCAGCCGCTAGTGCGGAAGAAAATAAGAATGAAGAATTGAAGAACCAGGCTGCCACTGAAGAGGAACAAGAAATTCCTCAGCCTGAAGAACCTGAGATTGCGATCCCTGAGGTCATCATGCAACTGACTGACACTCCACTGCCCAAGCCAAAGTATCCATTCTCAAGGAAGCAAACATTCAAGACTGATGCCTTCTTTGGCGAGCATGTATTCTTCACTGATTACAACCCTTATGACTCTGCTCGCATAAGGAAGAGGCGTTTCTGGACTGCCAGCCAGGCAAATTTCTATTCCTCAGTGCTGTTCAACAAAGACAAAGTCTTCGATCATAGCACATTCCTCACGTGGATCCGTGCTTCGAGCCAGTCCTCAGTGTTCTTCACGACGCTGGATTGTTAAATTTCTACACTGACATCTGTGATTGGAATGAAGAACTTATTCTTCAATTTTATGCGACGCTTCACATCACCGGAAATTCTGAAGATGTGAATTCATGGGTGCTGGACTGGATGTCTGAAAACACTCACTACAAGGCACCAGCTACTGAATTGCTTCATGCCTTACCACTCAGTCCTCCCCTTGAAGGTGCTTGTTGCGTCTACAATGAACGTGAGCTTACCGATCACTACATGCAAGTGCTGATGAAGCCTTTGAAGCCAGGTCAGGCCCCAAGAACAAAATTCCTTGTGAAGGAATTGTTGTATGTGCCTCGGACTGTCTATCGCATTCTGACGAAGACATTGAGTCCTATCAAGGGCCACGACTCAAATGAAGAAGAAGTCGTTGGCATCATGAAGAATCTGCTCTTCAATATCATTCATGGCGTTCCCGTCAACTTCCATGATTTCTTCATGAGGACTCTGGCCAATGTCGCCATGTCACCATTTGAGTTGAAGCCTTATGCACCTTGGATTATGAGATTCATCAGGACAAGGTCTTCACTCAACTATAAATCTGATACACTGAACCATTGCAGCTACTTGCCCCCAATTGAAGTCCTCAAACGGACATTTTCCTCAGCTGATGAAAAGGGCAAGGCTACTGCTGTAATTGATGAAGGCATTCGTCCATTGGATGGACAATTTTGCAAGGCTGCATCCTACTCCACCAATGATGACTCTGCTACCCATGACTCTGCCGCAAACGCTCCGAAGCAAAATCCTCAAGGCACATCACCCAGGGTGATGACTGACCGTGAGCTACTCCTCAGTCTTCACCAGAAGGTTGATCGCAATCATAAATGGGTCAAGCGTCAGTTTGGTTCAATTCTTCACAACATGACTGCTACCCACAGTGCGGTGAAGAAAAACCACTACTACCTTCATGAAATCCTCAACCGCACCTGGGCTGTTCTGTCTCAAGTCTATAGTGAAGAAGATCTGAAGAAAATGGGTCTCACGGAAGATCTTGACTGGGCTGCACCTCCTCTGAAGAAGTACAAGAAGGTCAAGGTTCCTTCCTTGGTGGCCAGCTCCTATTCTTCATCACGTGACACTGATGAACATGAAGATTTGGACGACACTGCGGTAGGCCCTACTCCAACAAACGACCCCAACAACACTGATGCTCCTTCATCACCTTGATATTCTTCAGGGGCGTTAGTCCTCATTTTCGACCCTTTTGGTCATTTGATGACAAAGGGGGAGAAATTTGAGTTAGTCTTCAAGCGGGTCTATCTTATGGGCGTTTTTTTCTAAAGTTACAACTCTCGTTCTTCTGATTACTTTGTTGGATTGAGTTGTAAACTTAAACTCTATGGTGGCCCGATACTTTTGCTGTTTCTTCTGCATGCTTATTCCTCGTTAATGTTATTGCACGCATGCTGAATTACATCAGTCACCATATTTCATCATGCATTTCAAATTCTTCATATATTATGTCAAATGCGTGTATGAATTACAAGATATAGGGGGAGATCTCCATGATTCAACTCTTCAAGTGTGCATTGCTTCAAAAGCAAATTCATCACTATGCACATCTTCAGGGGGAGTTCTTCTATATCTTGCAATCAAATTCCTCAATATCAGTATTCACACTTCATATGTTTATCCCCGTTGAGAACTTAACCTATATTGTCATCAATCACCAAAAAGGGGGAGATTGTAAGTGCATCTAGTGCCCCTTAGTGATTTTGGTGTATTGAAGACTTATAGGTTAAGGGACTAATGCGTTTATGAGTGTACACAGGTCTATAAGTCTATGAGGAGTTTGATATTTGAAGAGAAAGTCGACCCCTAAAAATGAAGTTCTTCGACTGAAGACTTTGGATTTCTGAAGACTTTCTGAAGACTTTGAAAGTGAAGAAATTGGTGTAACCTTGAAGACTTGGTATTCATTCGAGGAACATGAAGCGTGAAGACTTTTGTTTTCGTAGTTTCATTTTCTCTTTCTTGAGTCATAGGAAACACTGTACTGTTAAAGGGGGGTCGAGGAAATACTAAGGAAAAATTTCCATGTGATGCTCAACTCAAAATCCTACACCTACCAATCCCTTCGAGTGAAGCCATTGAAGATCTCATACAGTTCAGTCATATTCTTCAGTGACAGAGACGAAGTTCTTCTGGTCGCTGAGGAATTTGTTCTGACTGAGGAGTTAGGAATTCGCTAGTGCGAATTGCCTACACAGTGAGGAACATGATAGCCCTGAGGAATTTGATACTCAAATTTCCGACCGTTGCTGTGCTATGCGACAGCTGTCCCAAAAATATCTACCCACCTAACAGTCATATCATTGAAGGGCATTTATGTCTTATCATGTCGGGCTGCTCCCTAGGCTATAAATAGCCACCCCCTACAACCACTAGCTGGTTGGCTGCTCCGAGAGAAACTGACACTTGTCATTTGAGAGCATCCCATCCTCCGAGGACTTTGAGCGAAAATCATCAAGTGAGGAAAAACCCCAAACCCAAACACCTACAAACCCAAAGTGATTGAGCATCACTAAAGAGATTGATCCTGCGTGGATCCGACGCTTGTTACCTTTGAAGACTGTGCTTCTTCCAGACGGTTAGGCGTCATGGTCTAGAGCATCCAAGAGGAAATTGTGGATCGCCGAGTGACCGAGTTTGTGAAGGTTTGGAAGTCACCTGAAGACTTACCACGAGTGATTGGACGAGGTCTGTGTGACCTTAGTTCAAGGAGAATACAATGAGGACTAAGTGTCCTGGACTGCGTCTTCAGGACTGGGTGTCCGGGACTGTGTGTACTCAGGTTTAAATACCTAGCCACCCTAACCAGACGTACAACTGAGACAGCAGTTGGAACTGGTCTACCAAATCATTGTCTTCACCAAGCCAACTGGTTCTATTTCCTCAACTCTTTCATTTCCTCATTCCTGTGTTGTGCACTTGTTCATATCTGTGTTTGAAGACTTTGACTGAAGACTTTCTCAATTTCCTCAGTTCAATTTCTTGAGTCTGTTTGTCTTCATCCTGTGTTATCCTGTGTTTACGCTTTCTGTACTCTGTGCTTGTTTTCATTTCATCATGATGACTATGCTAGTGTTCTGCTATGCATACTTTTGAGTACTTATTCTGCTGCAAGTAGTTCTTCGCTAAGGAATTTCCTCACTAGCAAATTCCTCAGTGAAGAATTCATAAAAATCACCTATTCACCCCCCTCTAGTCGATATAACGCACTTTCAATTCCTGCTCGTCCTCGAGTAGGTAAATGATAAAAACAGAATTTTTGATGTGGAATGCTACCTAGGATATTTATCAATGTAATCTTCTTGATTGTGACAAGAATATTCAGATCCATGAGATTCAAAACAAAAGTTTAATATTGACATGAAAACAATAATACTTCAAGCATACTAACTAAGCAATTATGTCTTCTCAAAATAACATGGCCAAAGCAAGTTATCCCTACAAAATCATATAGTCTGGCTATGCTCTATCTTCATCACACAAAGTATTTAATCATGCAACCCCGACGACAAGCCAAGCAATTGTTTCATACTTTTGATGTTCTCAAACTTTTTCAATCTTCACGCAATACATGAGCGTGAGCCATGGATATAGCACTATAGGTGGAATAGAATGGTGGTTGTGGAGAAGACAAAAAGGAGAAGATAGTCTCACATCAACTAGGCGTATCAATGGGCTATGGAGATGCCCATCAATAGATATCAATGTGAGTGAGTAGGGATTGCCATGCAACGGATGCACTAGAGCTATAAGTGTATGAAAGCTCAAAAATAAACTAAGTGGGTGTGCATCCAACTCGCTTGCTCACGAAGACCTAGGGCATTTTGAGGAAGCCCATCATTGGAATATAAAGGCCAAGTTCTATAATAAAAGATTCCCACTAGTATATGAAAGTGACAACATAGGAGATTCTCAATCATGAAGATCATGGTGCTACTTTGAAGCACAAGTGTGGTAAAAGGATAGTAGCATTGTCCCTTCTCTCTTTTTCTCTCATTTATTATTATTATTTTTATTTGGGCCTTTTCTCTTTTTTTATGGCCTCCCTTTTTTAGTCCGGAGTCTCATCCCGACTTGTGGGGGAATCATAGTCTCCAGCATCCTTTCCTCACTGGGACAATGCTCTAATAATGATGATCATCACACTTTTATTTACTTACAACTCAAGAATTACAACTCGATTCTTAGAACAAAATATGACTCTATATGAATGCCTCTGGCGGTGTACCGGGATGTGCAATGACTCATGAGTGACATGTATGAAAGAATTATGAATGGTGGCTTTGCCACAAATACAATGTCAACTACATGATCATGCAAAGCAATATGACAATGATGGAGCGTGTCATAATAAACGGAACGGTGGAAAGTTGCATGGCAATATATCTCGAATGGCTATGGAAATGCCATAATAGGTAGGTATGGTGGCTGTTTTGAGGAAGGTATATGGTGGGTGTATGATACCGGCGAAAGGTGCGCGGTATTAGAGAGGCTAGCAATGGTGGAAGGGTGAGACTGCGTATAATCCATGGACTCAACATTAGTCATAAAGAACTCACATACTCAACATTAGTCATGAAGAACTCACATACTTATTGCAAAAATCTATTAGTTATCGAAATAAAGTACTACGCGCATGCTCCTAGGGGGATAGATTGGTAGGAAAATACCATCGCTCGTCCCCGACCGCCACTCATAAGGAAGACGATCAATAAATAAATCATGCTCCGACTTCATCACATAACGGTTCACCATATGTGCATGCTATGGGAATCACAAACTTTAACACAAGTATCTCTCAAATTCACAACTACTCAACTAGCATGACCCTAATATCGCCATCTTCATATCTCAAAACAATCATAAGGAATCAAACTTCTCATAGTATTCAATGCACTTTATATGAAAGTTTTTATTATATCCCTCTTGGATGCCCATCATATTAGGACTAAATTCATAACCGAAGCATATTACCATGCTGTTTAGGACTCTCAAAATAATATAAGTGAAGCATGAGAGTTCATCTATTTCTTCAAAATAAATCCACCGCCGTGCTATAAAAGATATAAGTGAAGCACTAGAGCAAACAACAAACTACTCCGAAAGATATAAGTGAAGATCAATGAGTAGTCGAATAATTATGCAACTATGTGAAGACTCTCTAACATTTAAGAATTTCAGATCTTGATACTTTATTCAAACAGCAAGCAAAACAAAATAAAATGACATGATGCTCCAAGCAAAACACATATCATGTGGTAAATAAAAATATAGCTCCAAGTAAAGTTACCGATGAACGAAGACGAAAGAGGGGATGCCATCCGGGGCATACCCAAGCTTAGGCTCTTGGTCATCCTTGAATATTACCTTGGGGTGCCTTGGGCATCCCCAAGCTTAGGCTCTTGCCACTCCTTATTCCATAGTCCATCGAATCTTTACCCAAAACTTGAAAACTTCACAACACAAAACTTAACAGAAAACTCGTAAGCTCCGTTAGTATAAGAAAAAAAAATCACCACTTAGGTACTGTTGTGAACTCATTCCAAATTCATTATGGTGTAATATCTACTGTATTCCAACTTCTCTATGGTTCATACCCTCCGATATTACTCATAGATTCATCAAAACAAGCAAACAACACATAGAAAACAAAATCTGTCAAAAACAGAACAGTCTATAGTAATCTGTATCAAGCGTATACTTCTGGAACTCCAAAAATTCTAAAATAAATTGTTGGACCTGATGAATTTGTCTAGTAATCATCTGCAAAAAGAATCAACTAAATATCACTCTCCAGTAAAAAGTTTTAGCTAATCTCGTGAGCACTAAAGTTTCTGTTTTTTACAGCATGATCATAAAGACTTCACCCAAGTCTTCCCAAATGTTCTACTTGGCACAAACACTAATTAAAACATAAAACCACATCTAACCAGAGGCTAGATCAAAAATTTATTACTAAACAGAACCAAAAAGAAAGAACAAAAATAAAAATTGGGTTGCCTCCCAACAAGCGCTAACGTTTAACGCCCCTAGCTAGGCATGATGATTTCAATGATGCTCGCATAAAAGATAAGAGTTGAAACATAAAGAGAGTGAAAGATCGTGGATGTCGCCTAGAGGGGGGGGGTGAATAGGCGCTTTAAAATAATTACGGTTTAGGCTTGAACAAATGCGGAATAAACCTAGCGGTTAATTTGACAAGCACAAAACCTACAACAACTAGGCTCACCTATGTGCACCAACAACTTATGCTAAGCAAGATAAACAACTAAGTGATAGCAAGATATATGACAAGAAACAATATGGCTATCACAAAGTAAAGTGCGTAAGTAAAGGGTTCGGTTAAGAGATAACCGAGGCACGTGGAGACGACGATGTATCCCGAAGTTCACACCCTTGCGGATGCTAATCTCCGTTTGGAGCGGTGTGGAGGCACAATGCTCCCCAAGAAGCCACTAGGGCCACCGTAATCTCCTCACGCCCTCGCACAATGCAAGATGTCGTGATTCCACTAAGGGACCCTTGAGGGCGGTCACCGAACCCGTACAAATGGCAACCCTTGGGGGCGGTCACCGAACCCGTACACTTTGGCAACCCTTGGGGGCGGTCACCGGTACCCGTCAAATTGCTCGGGGCGATCTCCACAACCTAATTGGAGACCCCGACGCTTGCCCGGAGCTTTACACCACAATGATTGAGCTCCGAACACCACCAACCGTCTAGGGCGCCCAAGCACCCAAGAGGAACAAGCTCAAGGGCACCAAGCACCCAAGAGTAATAAGCTTCTCAACTTGTAACTTCCACGTATCACCGTGGAGAACTCAAACCGATGCACCAAATGCAATGGCAAGGGCACACGGAGTGCCCAAGTCCTTCTCTCTCAAATCCCACCGAAGCAACTAATGCTAGGGAGGAAAATGAGAGGAAGAACAAGAAGGAGAACACCAAGAACTCCAAGATTTAGATCCAATGGGTTCCCCTCACATAGAGGAGAAAGTGATTGGTGGAAATGTGGATCTAGATCTCCTCTCTCTTTTCCCTCAAAAACTAGCAAGAATCCATGGAGGGGTTGAGAGTTAGCAAGCTCGAAGAAGGTCAACAATGGGGGAAGAACACGAGCTCAAAGGATAAGGTTCAATGGGGAAGAAGACCCCCTTCTATAGAAGGGGAAAAATCCAACTGTTATGTGCTCAGCCCGCACACGAGCGGTACTACCGCTCCACGAGCGGTACTACCGCTCTCGCGGAAGAAGCAGGGAAAAGGAGCAACCAAACATGAACCTTGGGGCGGTAGTACCGCTTATAAGCTGTACTACCGCGCACCCCAGCGGTACTACCGCTGGAGGAGCAGAACACGGGACAAAAATGCAGTAGCGGTACTACCGAGGCCGACCGGAGCGGTACTACCGCTTATAGGCGGTACTACCGCCCATCAGGGCGGTACTACCGCTTATAGGTGGAACTGCCGTGCCTTACTGCCGTGCAACTACTGCAAAACTCGACACAAAAAATGCAAGACCCAAAATCGAGGCGGTACCAGCGCGGAACCGTAGCCGTACTACCGCTTATGGCCATAGGCGGTACTACCGCTTTGGACAGCGGTACTACCGCTTGGGGCGATAAGCGGTACTGCCGCTCTGGCCGCGGTACTACCGCTAGGAAACCAAAACTGCCATAACTTCTGCATATGAGCTCCGAATTGAGCAAACTCAAGCTTGTTGGATTGAGAAAGACGAGTAGCATCAAAACAGCAACTGGTTATAGTAAGAAGAGGCAGGGGAGGTATGCCAAAAAATAGAGGAGTGAAACCTCCAACCGAGAAGAACCGGCATAACCTCCAACATCGAAAACATCATAGAAGATGCGAGTGAACTCCGTTTTCGATGAACTCGAGCTTGTCATCAAGATGACCATAAGCTCCAAAACTCACAAAGAGAAGAACCAAACAAGAACCAACAAAGATGATGCAAGGATGCAATGGTTTGAGCTCTCTATGAACGATACGATCAAGCTACTCATCGAGAGCCCCCCTTGATAGTACGGCAATCGATCCTATAACCCGGTCTCCCAACTACCATCATGAGACCGGTAAAATAGAAAACCTATCAAGAGCAAACCTTTGCCTTGCACATGGTCCACTTGAGCTAGATGATGACGATCTTGACTCCCTCAAGTTGGACCACCTTTCTTGGTTGTGTTGGCTCGATGAAGACTAGTTGATTGCTCCCCCATACTCCACTATGGGTGAGCCACTCTTCCGCACATCTTCACAAGTCCATTGTCACCACAATGGACGGCAAGCTTCAAGCATTTGATCTCTTCATGATGCTTCACTTGAACTTGCACACCGCAACATCTTCACAAGTCCATTGTCGCCACAATGGACGGCAAGCTTCAAGCATTTGATCTCTTCATGATGCTTCACTTGAACTTGCACACCGCAACCTAACCCCACAAAGAACTCTCACGAAGATCATGGGTTAGTACACAAAGCGTAATTGACAATGCTTACCACACCATGGGATCGCTTGATCCCTCTCGGTACATCTTGTGCGCTTTGTGTGTTGATCAACTTGATTCACTCTTGATTTAGTCTTGATCAACCTTGACTCTTTCCAACTCTCTTCATTTGGATGATGTCTTGAAGGTAAACATGAATGATCACACAATCTTCTTCTTCAAGACATGCTTGCAATAAGCTCTACTCTCACATGACCAATCTTTGGATAATTCCTTAATAACACCTTGGTCACCACATAAACTCCTTGAAACCAACACATGGACTTCAAGAAAAGCCTATGGACAAATCCTTCAAATATAACTCAAGGCAACCATTAGTCCATAGAGATTGTCATCAATTAACAAAACCAAACATGGGGGCACCGCATGTTCTTTCAGGGAGCATCATGAAGAATATGACTAGCACATTTAAGTCTAACCCACTTCCTATGCATAGGGATTTTTTGAGCAAACAACTTATGGGAACAATAATCAACTAGCATAGGAAGGCAAAACAAGCATAACTTCAAAACTTTAAGCACATAGAGAGGAAACTTGATATTATTGCAATTCCAACAAGCATACATTCCTCCCTCATAATAATTTTCAGTAGCATCATGAATGAATTCAACAATATAACCAGCACCTAAAGCATTCTTTTCATGATCTACAAGCATAGAAAATTTACTACTCTCCACATAAGAAAAATTCTTCTCATTCGGAATAATGGGAGTATCATAAGAGACTCGAATACTATAAATTGTTTCCACATTAAAAGAGTAATGTTCAGAAAAAGGGTAATCATAATAATGACAAGTTTTATAAATATAATCATCACTACTTTTTATAGCATAAGTTTCATAACAATAATCATCATAAGTAGGAGGCATGCTATCATCATAACAAATTTGCATATCAAAACTTGGGAGGCTAAAAATATCATCTTCATTAAACATAGCATCCCCAATCTTGGGACAAACATTAATTGCAGCAAATATATTCTCAAAAACATCATCTTCTTCAAACATAGCATCTCCAAGCTTGGGCCTTTTCATATCATATGCATAATCACTCTCATCATTAATAGTATGGATAGCACCAATAGTATAGCAAACATTATTATCATATTCTTCCAAGCAAGTGCCAAAAAGATTTTCAAGATCATAAGAAGTATCATTATCTTCCCAATCATAATCATCACCACAAGCAATAGGCATAACGAGATCATCATGAAGTGCATCATCTTCCACAATTATTTTTGATTTATTTTCATGAGGCACAACAATAATAGGAGCAACATTATTTGGGAGAGATATCTTTTTACCTCTCTTCCTTTTTCTTTTCTTCTTCTTCACCACATCATGTGTGGGTTCAATCCTCTTTTTGGAGCTCCTTATTAATGAGATTGGTTGAATAGAAGGCTCCTCCTCGTTACCTGATTCATCATAAGAAATAATAGGAGGATATTGGGAAGTCTCTTCCCTTTCATTAGTATTCTCTTCATTTTCTATTTGTTTTCTTGTCTTTATGTAATTGGCAATATAAGGATTTTTGATGCAATTCACCTCACAATACATATAAATTTCTTCTAGATCAAAATCAAGAAGTTTATCACGGGCAAATACTGGACGATAGTTAGTTATACGTTTCATTTCTTCATAACCCATAAGCAAACTAAGTTCATTATGATGTGAAAGGGAAATCAAGTCATCACAATTTTTGGACACGATTCGATCATGAAACAATTTGCATTTGATATTTAAATGACTGTGTTCATTGCAAAGTTCACAAGTATGGCTAAGAATTTTTAAATTTTCAGCACTAACATTTAGCCTTTCTTGCAACCATTTAGTTTCTAAATGCTTATGCCTCTTGCAATATCTATCTTCCCTATTTGGTGTGTACTTGCAAACGCAATGCACTCCACAAAAATTAACATGTTTATAGGAGACATTTTCATCATAACTAGTGCAATCATCATTAGTACTATGGATATTCAAAGAGTTCATACTAACAACATTGCAATCATGCTCATCATTCAAAGATTTAGTGCCAAACATTTTATAGACTTCTTCTTCTAGCACTTGAGCAAAATTTTCCTTTTCATCATACTTACGAAAGATATTAAAAAGATGAAGCGTATGAGGCAAACTCAATTCCATTTTTTGTAGTTTTATTTTATAGACTAAACTAGTGATAAAATAAGAAACTAAAAGATTTGATTGCAAGATAAAGATATACCTTCAAGCACTCACCTCCGCGGCAACGGCGCCAGAAAAGAGCTTAGTTGACGGGGTATGAGTGCCGCTTACCTAGCCTCCCCGACAACGGAACCAGAAAAGAGCTTGATGTCTACTACGCAACCTTCTTCTTGTAGACGTTGTTGGGCCTCCAAGTGCAGAGGTTTGTAGGACAGTAGCAAATTTCCCTCAAGTGGATGACCTAAGGTTTATCAATCCGTGGGAGGCGTAGGATGAAGATGGTCTCCCTCAAACAACCCTGCAACCAAATAACAAAGAGTCTCTTGTGTCCCCAACACACCCAATACAATGGTAAATTGTATAGGCGCACTAGTTCAGCGAAGAGATGATGATACAAGTGCAATATGGATGGTAGATATAGGTTTTTGTAATCTGAAAATATAAAAACAGCAAGGTAACAAGTGGTAAAAGTGAGCGTAAACGGTTTGCAATGCGTTGAAACAAGGCCTAGAGTTCATACTTTCACTAGTGCAAGTTCTCTCAACAATAATAACATAATTGGATCACATAACTATCCCTCAACATAAAACAAAGAGTCACTCCAAAGCCACTAATAGTGGAGAACAAACGAAGAGATTATGGTAGGGTACGAAACCACCTCAAAGTTATTCTTTCGGATCAATCTATTCAAGAGTTCGTACTAGAATAACACCTTAGGACACATATCAACCAAAACCCTAATGTCACCTAGATACTCTAATGTCACCTCAAGTATCCGTGGGCATGATTATACGATATGCATCACACAATCTCATATTCATCTATTCAACCAACACAAAGTACTTCAAAGAGTGCCCCAAAGTTTCTACCGGAGAGTCAAGACGAAAACGTGTGCCAACCCCTATGCATAGGTTCATGGGCGGAACCCGCAAGTTGATCACCAAAACATACATCGAGTGGATCACGTGATATCCCATTGTCACCACAGATAAGCACGGCAAGACATACATCAAGTGTTCTCAAATCCTTAAAGACTCAATCCGATAAGATAACTTCAAAGGGAAAACTCAATCCATTACAAGAGAGTAGAGGGGGAGAAACATCATAAGATCCAACTATAATAGCAAAGCTCGCGATACATCAAGATCGTATCACCTAAAGAACACGATAGAGAGAGATCAAACACATAGCTACTGGTACATACCCTAAGCCCCGAGGGTGAACTACTCCCTCCTCGTCATGGAGAGCGCCGGGATGATGAAGATGGCCACCGGTGAGGGTTCCCCCCCTCCGGTAGGGTGCCGGAACAGGGTCCCGATTGGTTTTTGGTGGCTACAGAGGCTTGCGGCAGCGGAACTCCCGATCTATTCTGCTCCTCGATGTTTTTATGGTATATGGACATATATAGGCGAAACAAATCAGTCAGGGGAGCCACGAGGGGCCCACGAGGGTGGGGGCGCGCCCAAGGGGGGCAGGCGCGCCTCCCTGCCTCGTGGCCACCTCGTTGCTTCCCTGACATGCACTCCAAGTCTCCTGGATTGCTTCCGTTCTAAAAATAACTCTCCCGAAGGTTTCATTCCGTTTGGACTCCGTTTGATATTCCTTTTCTTCGAAACACTGAAACAAGGAAAAAACAGGAACTAGCACTGGGCTCTGGGTTAATAGGTTAGTCCCAAAAATAATGTAAAAGTGTAAAATAAAGACCATGAACATCCAAAACAGATAATATAATAGCATGGAACAATAAAAAATTATAGATACGTTGGAGACGTATCAGATACATATTGAAAGTGGGAGCAATTAGCTAAAGTAGCTCCGTGCAGAGCATTGTAGACATAGAAATTTGCAAAATACATACGGATCTGAATTTGGCAGACCCGTTGACTAAACTTCTCTCACAAGCAAAACATGATCACACCTTAGTACTATTTGGGTGTTAATCACATGGCGATGTGAACTATATTACTGACTCTAGTAAACCCTTTGAGTGTTGGTCACATGGCGATGTGAACTATGGGTGTTAATCACATGGTGATGTGAACTATTGGTGTTAAATCACATGGCGATGTGAACTAGATTATTGACTCTAGTGCAAGTGGGAGACTGAAGAAAATATGCCCTAGAGGCAATAATAAAGTTATTATTTATTTCCTTATTTCATGATAAATGTTTATTATTCATGCTAGAATTGTATTAACCGGAAACTTAGTACATGTGTGAATACATAGACAAACAGAGTATCACTAGTAAGCCTCTACTTGACTAGCTCGTTAATCAAAGATGGTTATGATGTGACGGCGGCCCGATCTTTCGATGAGAGTGGGGATAACTATCGATTTGGTGGATTTTGACCTTGACGATCCGGCTATACCGTACCCGACGATACGCCTCGACAATCGCTAAACCAATCTCCGATGGTTATTGACCTTGCGTAGGCACGATCAACCTGAACAACGAGGTTCGAGTTCCTGCAAGCAACCGAAGAACCGGCAAGAACAAAGGTGAATTGCAATCTGAAATTGCGGATGAAAAATTAAGTACACGAACTAGATCAAAAGTTGGGGTTTCACTATGAATCTGACAAGGCGATAGTCCGACACACCTCATAGATGCGAATTGTAGCGATGGCTAGACAATACAATAAAACCCAAGTCTAAACCCTAACATAGACTACCTATTTATTAAAGAACGACATGCGGCCGAGTCGGTTTGCTATGCCACGGACGCCGCATCGTACGGAGGCTGGACACTGCATGATTGCATCGTTTGAATTGATGACGTGTTGGCCAGTCATGAGGTAGCGCACCAAGATGTCCTTTGGACCAACACGGTTGTCTCCTTGCACTGCATGCATGATGGATGGAAAGGATGGTTCGGTGGTGGAATGCATGCATGTCTTTGACTTTGGTAATGATGGATGATGGTAAGCATGCACGCATAAGCGTTTGGAGCATGTATGGCTGGACCAAGTCATTTGTAGTGTATATATACACTAGCAACCATATCTTGGCACGTGGTTTGAATAAATCCCCGACAATTCCGCATGAAATAAATAGAGATGTAGTAATTTTGTCTTTAATAACAAAATAATATATTTTATTATTACTACTAGAATTCACCTGTAAACTATGAATGTGTGCAATAGTTTTGATTGTATCTGAGGTAGCCATGTCCACATCAGGTTAAGTTTCCTAATCATAGGTATGAGTTGTCATTTGATGAACGGGATCACATCATTAGAGAATGATGTGATTGACTTGACCCATTCCGTTAGCTTAGCACTTCATCGTTTAGTATGTTGCTATTGCTTTCTTCATGACTTATACATCACTACTAGGGAAAACCCTAGCAGTAGCGCGGGTATTTTGCCTATCAGTAGCGCGCTACAGCTAACGTGTAGCAGTAGCTCATGTCGTCTCACGCGGCTAGCAGTAGTGCGCTTTAGTGCAGAGCGCTGCTGCTAATATCTGCCGCGCTTTTTAGCAGGAAGCGCTAGGCGCTGCTGCTAACTTTGCTCCCCTCGCTACTGCTAGTTTTATTAGTTTCTATTTTTTCTGCATGTTTGTTTTGTATTTGAATAGGCTTCATACAATAATCTTTAGCATATCATACACATACAAATGTAATCATAGCATATACATACAAATAGTCTCATCAAATCATGTCATCATCATAATCATCATCCAACACAAAGTGTTCTCTCGTCATCATCTCAAAAATAGCGATACAAGTCTCGATTACTTGCAACTACATCGTCATCCATCTAAACAATGATATACGCGAGAAGAGCTATCACTTTGAGTGAGAGCAGAACTATGCAGTACATGAGTTCGTATCCCTGTTTCGCATTAGCATGAACCTAAACTAACTACTGCCTGTCGTTCGGAAACCGGAAACCGGTACACCTGGGCCTGACACGCCAGCCACTCGTCGTATATATACTCCTGGTGTAGCACTTCTTCGCCATCGATGATCTATGCACCTGCATCGTCACATGAGTCGATGATATGCAACACATATAGTTGAGCAACAGAAAGAGATAGACTTGGCAAAAATAGAAGCAACATATCATAAGCATAAATACCAAAGTTGATCGTACCCAAAATGCCCTAACTAGAGTGATCGTCGCTAGTCGAGGAGGACGGTTTAATTACATCACAAATAAAATTTCGTCGTGCATAACTCAAAGTTTCGTCATATAGAAAGTATGGACTACACGGACACATTGTCATATATCGACAATCACGGTGCGGCAAATCCCGGGCACTCGATATGTCCTAGTTTGTAGCACAAGTCATGCTGAAATTCACGGAAAATTTCGGCACGACTTTTGCTAAAAAGTGGACAAATCGAGAACCTGAAATTTGCCGGAACGAAAATGAATCAACATTCCAGCAAAACATAGGCCACTCGGCTTCATTCCCTGGAAACAGTGTTCAAATATCCATCTTCGACACCGCAACACATGTCCAAATATACACGAGCAAGCACATGTCCAAATTTCACAAGCTAATTCAAAAACTAAGTGTAGAAGATAATTCATTTAACTACTAATAGAACAAAATTCAGTTAACTTTAGTGCTCTATAATGATGAAAGGAAAAAAAATCAGTTAACTACTAATTTTATTCATTTAGGTTATTCATTTAACTTCACCTAATTAACCTACTGTACCACTACTACTAGCAGCACTACTAACCTAATTAACCTAGCAAAACCCTACTGCCTAACTAAAAAACATCTAATTAACATCTACTAGTACCACTACTGCCCTAACCTAATTAACATCTACTAGTATCACTATATACTACAAGCAGCACTATTACAATATTTTCTTCATTTTTTCTTAAAAAAACATCTATGAAAACAAAAACCCTAATTAAACCGTACCGCCCTAACTAAATTTTTTGCTCTAACATCTATCTTTTGCTCTAAACTAATTTTTTTGCTATAAACTAACTTTTGCTCTACTAATTTTTGCTCTAAAATGCAGAGAGAGAGGAGTGGTGGGGGACTTACAGAGAGGGGAGAGACCGTGGCGGGGAGGTGCTCGGCGACGGAGGCAGGGGCGGGGAGGGTGGGCTCTGGCACGGGCAGCGGCAGTCCTGGGCGGGCTCGGGCGGCGGTGAGGTCGAGGGCCGCCATGGTGAGGTCGAGGGCGGCGACAGTGAAGTCGAGGGCGGCCGAGGGCAGCGGCGGTGAGGCTGAGGGCGGCCTCGGGCGGCGGCGGTGAGGATGAGGTTGCGGGCGTCCACGCCAGCAGGAGACGAAAGCGAAGTGGGGCGACGGCGAATCGGGGAGACGGCGGCGAAGTGGGGCACGAGGGATTTGGGGGAGAAGTGGTGGCCGGGTGGGGAGGGAAACCGCTACCTGTTTAAGTGAAACATAACGGTAGCGCGTTTTTGAAAACGCGCTATAGCTAAGTTAGCTACAACGCGTTTTCAGAAACGCGCTACTGCTATGCCTTTCTCCTTTTTCCCCTTTTTTCATTTATTTTTCTATACAATTTATTTATTTTCCTTTCTTCGTTTTCTATTTCTTTCATTTTCATTTACTTTTCTACTTGTTTTCCAATTTATTTTCTTTTCGTTAGCAGTAGCGCCTTACACATAAACGCGCTGCTATAACAATATTAGCGGCAATGCGTTTTATAAAAGAGCGCTACTACTATGTGTAGCCTATCGGCTTAGTGGTGGGAATTTTAGTAGTAGCGCCCTTACAACGGGACGTGCTACTGCTATATATGTATCTGCAGCGCGGTTATTCCGCGCGCGCTACTGCTGCGTAGCAGCAACGCGCTTTTTTAACAAACGCTACTGCTAAAGTTATGTGTATAAGGTTTTCCCTAGTAGTGCATGTTCCTATAACTATGAGATTATGCGACTCTCGAATACCAGATGAACACGTTGTGTGCTACCACGTAACTGGGTGATTATAAAAATGCTCTATAGATGTCTCGGATGGTGTTTGTTGAGTTGGCATAGATCGAGATTAGGATTTGTCACTCCGATTGTCGGAGAGGTATCTCTCGGCCCTCTCGGTAATGCACATCACTATAAACCTTGCAAGCAATGTGACTAATGAGTTAGTTGCGGGATGATGCATTACGGAACGACTAAAGAGACTTGCCGGTAACGAGATTGAACTAGGTATTGAGATACCGACGATCGAATTTCGGGCAAGTAACATACCGATGAAAAAGGGAACAACATATGTTGTTATGCGGTTTGACCGGTAAAGATCTTCGTAGAATATGGGAGCCAATATGAGCATCCAGGTTCCGCTATTGGTTATTGACCGGAGACGTGTCTCGGTCATGTCTACATAGTTCTCGAACCCGTAGGGTCCGCATGCTTAACGTTCGGTGACGATCGGTATTATGAGTTTATGTGTTTTGATGTACCGAAGATAGTTCGGAGTCCTGAATATGATCACGAACATGACGAGGAGTCTCGAAATGGTCGAGACATAAAGATCGATATATTGGATGGCTATGTTTGGACATCGGAATGGTTCCGGGTGAGTTCGGGCATTTACCGGAGTACCGGGAGGTTACCGGAACCCCCCGGGGAGTCAGTGGGCCTTATTGGGCCTTAGTGGAAAGGAGGAGGAGGCGGCCGAGGTGGGGCGCCCCCCCCAAGCCCAATCCGAATTGGGAGGGGGGTCGGCCCCCCTTTCCTTCTCTCCTTCTCCCCCTTCCTTCCCTCTTCTACTCCAACTAGGAAAGGGGGAATCCTACTCCCACCGGGAGTAGGACTCCCCCCTTGGGCGCGCCTAGGAGGCCGGCCCTCTCCCCCTCCTCCACTCCTTTATATACGGGGGAGGGGGGCACCCCATAGACACACAAGTTGATCATTGATCTCTTAGCCGTGTGCGGTGCCCCCGTCCACCATAATCCACCTCGGTCATATCGTTGCAGTGCTTAGGCGAAGCCCTGCGTCGGTAGCTTCATCATCACCGTCATCACGCCGTCGTGCTGACGAAGCTCTCCCTCGACACTCAGCTGGATCGAGAGTTCGTGGGACGTCACCGAGCCGAACGTGTGCAGATCGCGGAGGTGACGTACTTTCGGTACTAGAATCGGTCGGATCGTGAAGACGTACGACTACATCAACCGCGTTGTCATAACACTTCCGCTTATGGTCTACGAGGGTACGTAGACAACACTCTCCCGCCCGTTGCTATGCATCACCATGATCTTGCGTGTACGTAGGAATTTTTTTGAAATTACTGTGTTCCCCAACACGGCTCGTCAAAGCGGAGTTAGTGATGTTCTGATTGTTACTGATCACGGCTAAGAAATTGTTATTCCTAAGTCATCAGCGGGCCCGCAACATTTGAGGACTCTAAGGTGGGGTTATTGAGTACATTGTTGATCAGCCTACAAAGATTTTACCGAAGGACTGGCGATTTTTTGTAAATGCTTTATTTGTTGAGCTGAATAGTAGTAGCAAGGTACATAAACAATGTTAGACATAATAGTGCTTGGTGTGCATGAGGATCATACAAATATATGTTTGACATGATTAATGTTCATCAACCCAATTATAATGATTTTTTACAATAAACATATATACCCACTCTTGCATCATATCATTCGCTTTTCTTCCTTAGGTGCTTCAGTTTGGCCTTTTCACTCAATCTGCATGGGAATCATAGTGGTCACCGGAAGGTGAGATGTGGCAAGAGAAACTTTAGTGCTTGTTATGACATCCTTGAGACAATTTTCGCCTTATGTCCGTAGCAACGCACAGACATTTTGTGCTCAACATCTCTAATATTAAAGGGAAATATGTATGTAGTCCTCATCCATCCCTCACAGTCATTAATGCAAAAAAGCCCTGCCTGATTAATTCTTTGAGATACTACTTTCTTTGAATGATTTGGCTCTTTTAGTTTGGAAAGAGTCAATTAAGGAGACAAATCGGAAATGGAGAAAGTTAGGAAAGAAAGAGGAAAAAGGCAAGTTTGATTCGGTCAAGAGAGATAAACCTTGAGAAAAAAAATAACAACGAAAAGAAGGGACGTACGGATTGGTTGCTTTATTTGGCCAACCCTTTTCCATCGTAATTTGATCCGAGGTTCCCTAGGTGAAAGAAATCAAATAGAGTGAAAGCAATGCTAATTTGCAAATAAAGCAGAAAACCGAAAGAGGAATGAGCCAGGAACGAATAAAGAAAAGAGGAAATCCAACCAGTGGTTTGTTTTGGTTAGGAAAGTTTTGTTGTGACTTGATCCACATCCTCTTTATCCGAGAGAGAGATCGAGGCAAGAACCAAAAAAAAAGTCGCAACTTGTGCCACTGAAATCTAGCAAGTTGAGAATTTTATGGAAAAAAATGCTTATTTGTCCCAATTAACACGCAATGCTTAATGCCTAAAAATCGTCCGGTTTTCTCTTGTCCAGTCCCGGCCTCGCCCATACAGAATTAGGTATGTTTAATTTGAAAATTGAGTGCCGAATCAGCATGAACCATTAATGTCTAAACATTGTCTCAGTTTTCTCTCGTCTAACCCCTACCTTACCCGCGACTGCATGCAATTAATTGCCAGTCAATTAATTACGTCTATTTAAACAGAGATTTTTTCCCAGTGATCTAATAATAAAATGGGATGTTGCTTCATGGATCGCCAAACCTATAATCCCGGACGGAAGGAGTAACTTCCACCGTTGTTTGTTTTTCACATACAAGTATGTTAATCAATTTATCTGCGTGTAACCGAATCAAGCTTTCCATCAATATATCAATCAAAAACAAGGGTTTTTACACTAGGGATTCTATGTCGCCAGCCCATCTTTCGTTCGGATGTGGTTGACTCGAACGACATTGCCTTGATTGCTCATTGACCACAGACGCAAAGGTGGGTCCCCCACCATGACTATGTGTGAAGTCTCGACTGCCTGCACCTGACGCCGGGCTAGGTCGCGTGACCAAGCTTATTATCCATCCATGAGCATGCAACATGACACACTAACGTCCAGATCTGATGTCGGATGTGATAGAGCCCACAAAGACCTGGGTTGTTGTATTGACGACAATCATCGACGATTGCTAAAGTCATAGCCATTGATAATCTTGCCACCATTCTCCGGGCAGCAGCGAATATATACCAATGACGTCAAAACATAGTTGACGCTACCATGGACGATGACAATCGGCCTCACGTTACCTTTCTTTAGATATTGTTTTATCCCGTAGCAACGCACGGATATTTAGCTAGTAAAATAAAAATATCAGTGAGTAGAGCTCAATGTATCACCTACACCGACACCGGAAAAGAAAGATGGCAACCCCCATTGTACGGAGGGAAAAAACGTCCCTGCCAATGCCATCGTCGTTTCGTGGTTGAAGATCCCGTCGCCCTCCTCTACGCGCCGCGCCGCGCCGTCAACACCCGGCCCTTGCGCCGTTACCGGGTCGTCGTGGCGACAGAAAACAGCAACGACCGTCCGCGACCAACCCAGCCACGTTCACCATCGCAACCAATTTCACTGTAGCACCCCGGCGCGACGCGGCTGTGCAGTCCATGCATTCACCGCGGCGCTGCCTCCCTCCTCTCTCTTCTCTTGGCCTGCCCCACAGGCAAAAGATTTCTGCCATCGATTGCCGGCCCTGCTCTGCTTTTCCCCGCTCCCCCCCTCCTTCCATTGACTGCTCTGCTTTGCTTTTCTCCACGTACCGCCGCCGCCGCCTCGTCTCCAAGCGGCTCCTCCCTCTCCTCGCAAATGCCGCCTGCTTCCTCGGCTAGGGGGAGTGCGCGCAGTGACCCCGGCCGCGCGGCCTGCTTGCTCGGGTGCTCGCGCGTGGGCGACCGCGCGGCAGCGACATGGGGGAGATGGATTTGGAGCTCTCCTGGCCGGTCCAGAAGACCACCGACGACGACCTCTACAGGGTCAAGGTACCTGCGTGCGCCATCCATCCATCCTTTCCTCGGTCCTGTTGGAAATATTAGCACTTTTCCGAATAATCTAATCCACGAGTAAACAGAAAGCATGGAAAATACGGTATGCATCTCATGCCGATACTGAAGCACGTGAGCACGTACAATACATAGAACCGAAACATCTATGAACAACATATATACGGCTAGCACATGAACGAGCAAATAGGGGATGAATGAGTCATACCCTCCGGTTGGCCAGGCCAACGCGGCGGCGGCAGCGGCAGCCTCGGCATCGCCCGAGGCCTTCTTCTTGGCAGCGGCGGCGTCAGCCATGGGGTCGATGCAGGGGAAGTAGTGGAAGCAGTGGCGGACGGAGACGGGGACGAATCGGGAGCAGTCGCGTCGAGACGCTCCCCCAAAACCTTATTGCCGTTCTCCCGGGCAGGATCTCGAACGACAGGGTTCCGGAGGCACATGCTCTCCCGACCAACCGTGCACACGGTCGTCGGGATGGGATCACCGGAAGCAGCACAGAGAGAGGAACGGTAGATGACGGCTAGGGTTGTACGAGAGGGAGTGAGTGAACTGAGTTAGGGTTCACTTCACTGGCCAGCGCCTTCTTATATAGGTCGTCAGGTATATGGGCCTAGGTCAGGCCCACGACCGAGTCCGCGAACAGCCCACGGTCCAACGTCTCGGACAGTGCCGCTTCCGTAAGCGACTCATTAATTAATTTAAAATTAATTAACCATTCCTGAGTGGCAAAAATAAGTTTCGGCTCGGGTCATTCCCGCAACCCGCGGCGCGCGCGTCGTGACGAGGCGAGGCGAGGCGGCGGAGGAGGAGGGCGCGTGTACAGCTCCTATTCCCAAGCTCCCAATAGCAAGTGGTAGAGCAGCCCTTATAAAGAGGTATCACTCTTCTTACTGTAGCAGTATGGGACTAAACTTTCCACACTTCCCACCACTTGCCGTACACATGCATGGGCCTTAGAGATTAACTAGGGATTATTGTCTTATATGGGCCTAAGCCCATCCATAATCCATCAACCCCCCACCAGATCTCGAGGCACATAAGTTTGTCAACTGTTCCAAACAATGTTTGATATACCAGAATTTTCAGTGGAGGCTGTTAAGTTAAACTTTCACCTAGAGCAATAGGATTAGACTTCTTCACAACTGAACAATGGACTATGCCTTGAATTGTTAGTTTGGCGTGCAGAAGTTTCGCCTATTGTCAGCTGATACATGGCTTCCGAAGGCTAAACCCCACGGGTGGAGCTTATTAGTCATACTTCGTACCTTCTCATGAGCTTCCTAGAGATCACCCAATCTCATAGACTGTGACCAGCAGTCGGGCTCACATAGGTGTGTTCCTCCAAAGAATGCTCTGTAGGTTAGCATCTTGCTTACATAAGCTTTGGAACACATTAAGACAAAAGTCATCCTGCCTTACAGAATTGAGAGTATTATTGCATCTCCAACGGAGTGGGATAATTAAGGATACTCTCCTCAGTTGACCGCTGGATTGTTTTGCAAGGTCCTAATCCACGGGATCTCCGATCACATAGGTTGGGTTACCCCCATGGCAACTTACATGGGTCTCATGCCCATCTCCTCGATGCATTTTCTATCACAATCCGTGATAGCCCTTTCGTAAAAGGGTCTGCCAGATTTTTAGCAGTCTGGATATAATCCAATGCTATCACTCCGGAGTTTCTTGACTTTCTGACAGATTTCAATCTTCTTCTTATGTGCTTTGTGGATTTCATATTGTCCTTTGAACTCTTAGCCTTGACAATCACAGTTTGATTGTCACAGTTAATAAGGACAGCCGGGACTGGTTTACCAACCACCGTCAAATCCATCGAAAGCTCTCGAAGCCATTCTGTTTCGACGCATGATGTGTCTAATGTTGTGAGTTCTGCTTCCATAGTCGATCTGGTTAAGATCGTCTGCTTGCAAGACTTCCTGGAAACAACACCACCACCAAGTGTGTAGACATATCCACTTGTGGCTTTCATCTCATCAGCATCAGATATCCAGTTAGAATCACTATACCCCTCAAGTACCATCGGGTACCCAGAATAGTGAATCCCATAGTTCACAGTGCCTTGCAAATAGCGCATCACTCGGTCAACAGCATGCCAATGCACATCTCCCGGATTGGAAAACAAGAAGAAGAAGATTCTCTTCTTCTTCTTCTTCTTCTTCTTCTTCTGCTTCTTCTTCTTCTTCTTTTCTTCCTATTCCTTCTTTTCTTCCTCTTCCTAGATTTTCTTCCTCTTATTATGTCATTTGTGGACTAAATAGGCTAAATTATGTCATAAATGGACTAAATAGGCTAAATAAGAAGAAAAATGCCATTTTTCAGCTAACGTAGCAAATTATGCCATTTTTGACCTAACTAAGCTTATTGTGTCATTTTAGAGGACAACAAGCTAAGTATATGACATTTATGAGGTTAGCAAGGTTATGATGCCATTTACGAATAAAAACAAGTAAGAGGAGAAGAAGAAGTTTCTTCTTCTTATTTTCTTCTTATTCCTTCTTTCCTTCCTCTTCCTTGATTTTCTTCATCTTATTATGTCATTTGTGGACTAAATAGGCTAAATTATGTCAAAAATGGACTAAACAGGCTAAATAAGAAGAAAAATACCGTTACCACGGAGGTGTAGGAATGGTCAGGGCTGCGCCAGTGGCAGACGAAGGTGAAGGACCGGTCCGGGTTCCGGCATTGGCAGACGCGGAAGGATTGGTCGATGCTTGTCTGGAGCCATGCTGAACCAAAGATCATTTCCAATAATGTCTCGTTAGCATGATGCAAACTGAAATGTGAATAGTAGTAACTAAGGACCATTCAAATCAAACTCACCGTGGTCACCGGAGCAATCTGGAGCATCGGCGGAGGGGCCTGGCCGTTTTTCTCGCACATGGTCTGCACATTTGGTTCTCACGAGTCAGTCATATTAGTTAGTAATGCGAACATTACGTGCATGATTGGGCTAATATGCACGAGAAATGTACCACGATGAGCTCGTATAGGGCCCGGTTAGATGCCTCGTTCCGATTCCTCTCCTCCTCCAACAGCTTAGCCGTCCTCTCCTCCATCTCCCTCTCCCTTTCCGCCGCCTCCCTTTTTGCCTCCTCCAAAAGCGCCCGGGTCTTCAATCTCTCTTTCTCAACCAATGCCTGCAACACAACACTCCTCGTTAGCATTGTAATCATCGACGGACGCACACACAATGTAATGGGGGAAAGGTGAGAGAGTCTGTATAACTAACCGCCATGGCGAGCTCCGCGAGCCGTGCACGAGGCGTTATCTCAGGATCAGAGCTACCCAGGCGCTTCTTGATCTGCGGGAGAGTCTTAGGACAACGTATCAGTCCATCACCAATGGCTTGAGAACCATGGGATCTCCCGCCACCAGATGTCATCACCAGCTCTGTATCAAAAGGATCCTGGCTCGGGTTAAAGTCCTCCCCTTTCCTCGCCTTCCCCTCGTCTCTGTACTTCACAAGCTTGTGGTGGGAGGAGATGTTGGTGAAGCTCTTTGGATGATCTAGGTCAGACTCCGTGAATGGCTTGGCCTTCTTGTACGGCGCCATATGGGCCATGCCATAGAGGTCGAACAGACTTGGCACAGGCTTCTTGTGGTGGTGCGCCTGAGAGAGAGGAACAAAATAATAGTTAAGGGCTCAAGCTAGCATGAAGAATGATATTGCTATGTAAATAGGTCATTTTGGAGCTAAGAAAGGTTATTATGTCATTTTCGAGAAAAATAAGCTAAGTTTAGGTCATTTTCGAGGTAACCAAGATTATTATGCCATTTTTGACCAAAGTATGCTAATTATGTCATTATTGAGCTATCCAAGGTAGTTATGCCATTTTTAGCTAACTATAACATATTTAGGCATTCTATAGATCTATCTAAGGTTATTATGTCATTTTAGAGCTAATTATGTCATGAATGAACTAGCTAAGATTAGTCTAGGTCGTTATTGAGCTATTGAAGGTAGTTATGCCATTTTTTAACTAAATAAAGCATATTAAGTCATTTTATAGAGTTGTCTAAAGGTTATTATGCCATTTTAGAGCTAAATATGTCATAAATGAACTATCCAAGGTAGTTATGCCTTTTTTTAACTAACTAAGCATATTAAGTCATTTTCGAAGGGATAAATGCTACCATGAAGAATGAAATTGCATGAATCATGTAGCAAACCACATACCCAGTTATCGCCGTACTCAAACAGGTTGGAGCTCCCTTGATGGTGTGGCACACCTTCCATTTGGTCGCGCTTATCCTTGGCCTTTTGGTGTTCGACTAGCCATTGGGGAGAGCACCACGCATCCACCAACGCCTCCCAACAGTCCATCTTATCCACACACCATCTCGGGGGCACCTAAGTGAGTCAAGAGAAATTTCAGCGCTACGCCTAGGAATCAAATCAAGAAAACTAAGTTCAAGGCCTTAAGAATAGGTAATTACCTGCATGTACTTCTCCTTACTCAAAAACTTGCCGCGACACTTCTTCTTGCCCCTCCTAATACCCTTCGAGGCGTAGTAGTCTCGAACGGCCTGCACCCGAGCCTCGTGCCGTAAGTTCTAAAGTAAGCGCTTGCACTCTGTTTCGACAACCATACACGCGGCCTCCTGCTCTCCCTCTGGAACCCTGTAGAAGGTCTGCAATCAAACAAGACAACACTGATTAGTACAATCACTAGGTAGTGTTGATTTTTTATTCTGTAAAGGAAAAATTACCCAAAACCGACGGAACACAATGTCGGCCACCGTCTCGCACAAGACACCGTCGACCCTCTCCTCCGGAGGGGCCGGGGCAACCGAGTACAGCTCCCAGGTCAGTGCTAGCTGTGCAACCCGACCCTCATCGGGCAACGTGACCCACCCAGGGAAGTGCTGCCGGCAAAGCACACCAAGGACCTGGTTGGGCTTGCGGACACCACGGGGGTGTACCCAGCCCCTGCAGTATGACAAGGCCAACGCATTAGATATTAATTTGAAGGACATGAAAGCAAAAGGTTAAAAAATAGTAAATGCAGTTACTTCAACCCTTTAGGCACAATCAACCACCTCTGGTCGGGGGTCGTCGGCACGGGCGGGAGCTTTGTACAGCCACACTTGTAGACCTTCTTGCCCTTCTCAACCAGCTTGTCGTGGTTGTAGCTATCATATGAAAAGGTGTCCTCGCTACCATCCTCCGGGCCGCTAGCCTCCGGAGTCTCGTGGGAAGAAGACTGCGGGATCGGAGTCTTCTGGGACGAAGACCCCGTGACCGGAGTCTTCTGGGACGAAGACTCGGGGACCGGACTCACGTGGGGCGAAGGATCGGCAACCCGAGTCTAGTGGGGGGAAGGATCAGCGACCGGAGGCTCATGGACCGGAGTCCGAGACGGGTCCACGTCAGACGGAGCAGTCCTGTGGTCGGCTGAATCAGCTGAGGGTGGTGGCGAGGAAGGCGTAGCAGCCTTCCTACCTCTCCCGCTGCCACGTCCACCTCTACCAGCCTTCTTCGTCCTCCCCCGACCTCTCCCAGCCGAAGAAGAAGCGCCCGCCGCAGTTGTCTGCATACTGTCTAGCAGCGCTCTTCGGAGGGGCTGGGCTGGAATAATGGAACCATCCCTCCCAGTAGCGCTCGCAGGAGGCTCGGGGCGCTCTGGACCCTTGCCCACCATCCTGTCAACACCTGCAATGACAAAAAGTAAACGAAATTAGTACAACATAAAAAAATTGGATACCTGACATGAACATAATAATATGTATATAATTTAAGTGTATCATCATCATGAACATAATAAAAATACACCCGATCAACACAAATATATATGATGTTTTTGTATCATAATCATGTCCGGGGTCGATCGGGGTGTCAGGGTGTCGGGGTGTCGGGGTCGGGGTCGGGGTGTGCTGTCAGGGTGTCGGGGTGTGGTGTCAGGGTGTCGGGGTCGGGTCGGGGTGTCGGTGGTTCGGGTTGTGGTCGGGGTGTCAGGTGTCGGGGTGTCGATGGTCGGGGTCGTGGTCGGGGTGTGGTGTCAGGGTGTCGGGGCGTCGGGGTGTCGTGCCGGGGTGTCGTGTCGGGGTCGGGGTGTCAGGGTGTCGGGGTCGGGGTGTCAGGGTGTCGGGGTCGGGGTCGGGGGTTGGGGTTGGGGTGTCGTGTCATGTCGGGGTGTCTTCTTCTTCTTCTTCTTCTTCTTCTTCTTCTTCTTCTTCTTCTTCTTCTTCTTCTTCTTCTTCTTCTCCTTCTTCTTTCTTCTCCTCCTCCTCCTCCTCCTCCTCCTCCTCCTCTTCTTCTTCTTCTTCTTCTTCTTCTTCTTCTTCTTCTTCTTCTTCTTCTTTTTCCTCTTCTTAAACCTAGCACTAACCTAAAACAAAACACGAAAAAACTACACCTAAACCAAGCACTAACCTAATCCTAAAAACTCAAAACTACACCTAAACCTAGCACTAACCTAAACCTACAAACTCAAAAGTACACCTAATTAAACCTAGCACTAACCTAAAACAAAACAGGAAAATAGAGAACAAAAAAATAGGAAAAAAACAGGAAAAAATTTACCTCTTGCTCCGGCGAGGTCGGCCGGTGGGGCGGGGCGGCGCAGGGGCCGCGGGGAGGACGACGGCAGTGGGGCGGGCGGCGCAGGGGCCTCGGGGAGGGGTCCGGCGCGGCGGGGTGGCCCGGCGCAGGCCTCTCCGGCGACGGGGCGCGGCGGGGTGGCGCAGGGGCCGCAGGGAGGAGGACGGCAGCGGGGCGGGGCGGCGCAGGGGCCTCGGGGAGGGGTCCGGCGCGGCGGGGCGGCCCGGCGCAGGCCTCTCCAGAGACGGGGCGCGGCGGGGCGACGCAGGGCCACGAGGAGGAGGAGGAGGGCGCGGCGAGGCGACGCAGGGCCACGAGCCTCTGCCATTTTAATTCCCTCTGATAGGTGTACACGCTAGAAGCGTGAACTCGGAATATTTATCACGTTCTTTTGATGATTAACAGTGGAGTTGAGTTGTTTGGTCTCAGATTTGCTAGATTGAACTGTGGAGAGCTGTGAGTTACCAAATGGTAGTGCTTCTGCAAGTTTGTTTCAGTTGAATTATAGCTTGTTCATACTTTTTTTTACTAATGCCTACTCTTTGTACAAAGAACAACTTATCTATTATTTCAGTTCCCTATGCTACAATATAAAAACCAGATTAGTCATATATTCCTCATTTCTGTAGTGAATGCCACAAGATGACATTGTCTAAAAATAATTCTATTTTGTTATTGGATCTACACTCTACACACGCTGACAATATATATCGACATGCAATTGTAGGAGTAGTAACTATATTCAAGAGATCTTATGTTTAGGTCATCATTTTCTGTTTTTGATGTGTCAACATGGTTATTTTCATGCCTTCCATTTGTATTTATTATTTTGCTTCGATGCACCCTTCTCTGCTGAACTATTCATGAAACAATGGTGTAGATGCACGAGCATCTTGCATAATTCCATAGATGAATCTACAGAAAAAACAAATTAACAGACGCTTAGTTGTTTTACATCAAGATTTGTATTTTACTTAATGTGCATGACAAGTTACTGTTAGTATTTATATTATTGTATATTAAGATATGTTGGTAGCTGAATCTTTCCGACTGATTGGTTCATTCTTCTGAAGCCAGGGTGGAACATGGGGATGGGATCCCTTGGTTCGATACAAGATGCTGGTATATTGATCCATTTCCTGAAGGTCAGCGTAAAACATGGGATCTCGTGCCCATTCCAATATGATGGTGCAACGGATCGATGGAGGGTCGAGTTAGCATGAAGTGACGAATAGGGAGACACAATATATTCTCTCCAGATGGATGTAGAAGAAATAACTATGCATAAGAAATCCGAAGGACCATGCATAATAAACTGATCAGTGTGTTGTGCTGAACTGATCATAGTGCTTCGATTTGCTTGTTTAGTCAAAAATAAAAATAATGATCTTTTAGGTCATTTCTATTCAAGGCTATATTTTATGGGCGCTGCTACGCGTCCGCCAGCCGATGTTTACATTTTATCCGTCGCCTCGACGGCCGTTGCATACCTGAGCTGATAGCCGTCCGATCCGTTGTCCACGTCCCGCATGCCCACTCGTTATTTCCGCAACAAACGCTCTGTTGCAAAAACCAAATAGTCTTGACCCGACCCCGACAGAGTTGCGCCGCGCGCCGCCGCCAACCCACTGCAAAATCAGCTCGCCGCTGGTGTGTAGGAGCTACTCTAGTTGCGAAACCTCCTCTTCTCTAATTTCCTGCAACAAAAGCTTTGTTTCGAAACTTTCTCATCTCTAATTTCCTGCAACAAGAGCTTTGTTGCGAAAACTTCTTTTCTATAATTTTCTGCAACAAGTCCCCTGTTGCAAAAACTCTTATTATCTAATTTTCTGCAACAAGACCCTTGTTGCAAAAATTGAAAAGACATCTCACGCCGCGCCTAATTTTCTGTAACAAGACCCTTGCTACAAAAATTGCAAAAACATCTCCAGCCACGTCGCGCAGTCTTCGCTGTCGCCGTTCCGCAACAACGTTGTTGTTGCAGAAACTTGTAGTGTGCGTGGACGTAAGGCATTGTGATGTGGCTAGCGTTGGTGGTGCCAGCACGGTGGTCGCCCAGAAATGCGGGGGGAATGGGAGAGGGGGTCTCCGATCCATACCTGCTGGAGTCGACGTCGGCAACCGCCGAACCCGTTGCTGTCGTCACCGCGCTGGATATGCCCCGATCGCTGAACGCCACCGCCCCCGCTGTGCTCCCAAATCCAGAAGCGTTGCCCTCCCAGAGAAACGAGTCAACGAAGGCCAGTTGCACGAATGCTTGTCCTGAAACAATAGCTCTGTTTCAGAAAATGAAGCGTGTGACGCGAAAAGCGATCCAACGGACAGGGAGCTGGCGGATGCGCGCGCGAGATCGGTCGGCTGAAGGTAAGCTTTTCCCATATTTTGTACCCGATTCCATTGTTTAGTCGAAAATTTGTGATCTTGGAGACCAAATTCTGTTCAGGGTTCAGTATGTGTACTGGATGCCATTTTTGACAGACTTGATGTGTGATGAGTGGTTTCTTTGGATGATTTATATTGTAGAACAGTCCACTATCCTTTGTTTTCTGTGCACTGGTTTTGAATGATTCTCAAGCTGCTTAGCGATTATTTTGAAATAATTTCAACTTGCAGAAACAGTTCTCATGTGCAGAATATCCTTGTACTATTTTGGAACCAGAATGTAGAAGCATATTTGAGTCATCCTTAAGATCCTTTTGCTTGCCATGCTTGTGCAATAATAACATGATCCCTTCCGAAGATCAACTATTGCTAAACGATCTATAGTAAAGTAGGACACAACTCTCACTATCCAGAAGACTAGGAACGTAGCCACACACATTATTGTGTATTTAGGCACTGCTAAAACATAATGTCTTGTCTACACATTATCCCTCCGCATCATTAGTAAGAGAGTGCTAAACATTACAAGGTACTTAGAAATGTTCAGTCTAACTACTGTCTACTTTGTACACCAAGAGTCCTAAACAACGACTTCATCATTGATCAGTTTGGACACGGGTTCTTCGCATCATTCATCATGTATCCCTAATATCTTCTTGATTCGTTTAATCTGCTTATTTTTAAGAGGATGATAGCATCTTGTTTGTGCATCTCCCTGCAATTTAAGAAAATGCAAGAAATGAAAATCAGTGGTGCTCCACAATTAGTTCAAGAGCTTTGAAGTGCACTTTCTTCTCAGAGGCAGGTCTTACCATGCATGCTTTCCGCATATTTCTCCATTTGTCCTGAATACAAATGATAGATTGGTATTAGAACAAAGAACTAGAGGGGGTGCCGATGAGACAAACAAAAGATGGAGAAACAGAAAGTGTGAGATAGAACAAATAGTTACAGACGATATCCATCATTCATTCAGTGCATGGCAATATCCATCTCAGAATGGATCACCAGACTAATTTACCTTGAGGTCCCCTGGAGTTCGAGCCCTTGGAGCTGGAGCCCTTGGAGTTGGAGCTGGGTCTGGAAAATATTTCTTCTTAATCTCAGACCACCCTGACTGGCCAAATTCTTCAACACCAGCAATCAGTCTATTAACCTCGGGGTGTGTCCAATGCGTGGTGGTTCTTCGGCCTTCACTTGCAGAATGTGCATCCCGGTGGCAAGACTTCACCTGTTAAAACAACCAACACCAACTAATTCTTTGGCTGTTTCCCCTTGATGAATTAATAACAGATGGAAATTCTTAATCTCAAAAGAGTGCACACCTGAGAACATGTTCTTCTCATACGAGGACCTCTTCTTTCCGTTGGGGCGGCGCGGTGCCCCTCTCTCTCTGGCTCATTCATGTAAGTAAGGGGACCGGGTGGAGCTGCAGGTTCACCGCTTGCAGAAGGCATATCCGGAAGAATTGAGTCCATTTGCACTGAATTAATCACATAGCATGTGCACTGAACTAGTTGAGTCCATTTGTTTGCATGGGTAACTAGTGTAGTCAAATGACAAGTGGTGTAATGAAGCGTTGCTACTGGATCATTCACAGTTCATACAGTACCTATCAGGCCTACCGTCGAGGCGGCGCAGGCCCCCTCTCTCCCTCTCAGCATGGCGGCTGGCGCCGGGTCGTGAGGCAAAATCATATCATTCATGTAAGTAAGAGGATCGATTGGAGCTGCAGGTTGGCCTTTATTGGTGCAGTACTCTGAAACCATGCATAAATACAGTTGTTTTCTTCTGTAACAAAGTTCAGACAGCAGTAAGAAACTAGCATGTACCTTCTTCTTCCAACAGCTCTTTCAGATCATCCAACAGCTCATCTTGGGGTACATTCCAACAGTTAACGCTGGAGAAGATTCAGTGTCCATCTGACAGCAAGAACAACGAAATACATGTTAAATTCACATTGGGTTTTTGATCAATCCGCAGCGAAAATACTGCAGTGAGCTAAGATCAAGTATTAAACAAGTCTGGTTGTTGAGCACGTATTAAACAAGTCAGACTTGCTAAGATCAAGCGAGACTGGATCGCATTTGAGAAACACTAATCGGCTTTGCCTACAACAGGATCGCATTTGAGAAATACTAATTGGTTCTGCATACAACAGAATTCAGTCGCGCTGAGCACGGCGGAGCGCTCAGCGCGCGGCAAATCAGCGCCTGCCCCCCACCCCACTCTCGCCGCGGCAGCTTTATAGTATTGGCATGTACAGCTTCTATCCCTCCGTTTGTATTTTCTTCATAGCAGCAGCAGCAGCAGGAAGATATGCGAGAGAAGCTCTGTCTGCCGATGTGCTCCATTGGCTCCAAAGTCTGAAGCTCTGTCTGCAATGCATAGAGCAGAGTGCACGCACGCGGTGAGCACGAGCAAGTTCAAATGATCGACTCCAAGAAATTCCTCCCACTCCCCTCACTCTTGCCGCCATGGAAGGGAATGGACGTCCTTGAGCTCTCCCTCCCGTCCCCCCCGTTTCCCCCCTCTTCTCTGACATTTACCCAAAGTTCCGGCCGTGCACGGCGGGAAGCCGGCGCTGGCACGCTAGACCTCTGTGTCACCTCCACCCGCCTCCGCATCCACCTCCTCCTTCGCCAGCGTCACCACCTTCAGCGGAGCTCGCTCTCCCTTCCGTCCTCCTCCTCCCCCGCCTCGCTCTCGCCGCGGCCGCACTGGTCCTCCACCTCACCGCATTGGACGCACGGCGCGCACCTCGCTGCCACTCCCCTACGGCGTCCCGCGTCTCCCTCCACGAGCTCGGCCATGGACACGTCGCGCGCGCGCGGGTCTTTCCTCGCGCTCCCGGCGTCCGTGTATCCCGCCCTCCGCCTCCACCGCTGAATGTCCGGCCTCCAGCGCGTGCAACGCTTGTTCTTGAAGAAGATCAGCGAAGGGAGGAAATACTAGAGACGTACCTCGAGCTGTGCAGCCAGGCGGGGGCAGAGAGAGACGGGGGGCTGAATGTCCGTGGGAGACGCCGGCTTCGTGGTGCTTTGCGGGCGCAGCGATCTTTAACCGGAGCACGTCCGGTTCTGACGTCTTAAGATGTGACGGGCCTTTTGCAGTGTCCGATCCGAGACCGGACACTGCAAAAAACCTGTCCATTAAATATAAAATACAATAAGAATGAAAGAACATTACGAGTTCTCATTTTTTACCAATGCCTCCCCTCCTCGTATTATTTAACCGGACGTATGTGTATCCACAGGCGGAACTGCCGGGTCATTAGGGAGTCGGTCGTTCTACCCAACCGGATCCACCCGAGTCGGTCCGCCCAGTTCGTTTCTTCGTTCATTCAAGTGGGTGTAGGCTACATGGCACTGTTTTCACACATCCATTGCGTATCAAGGGCCCACGAGACTGGTTGAACCTGTGCTAATTCTCAGAAGAAGAAAAACTATGCCAGGCCAATCAACTCCAGAACTAGGTCAATATTGTTGCAGCCTGCCAACGTGACCGAGATAGCAAGCCATCCATGGTCTGACTTTGCACCAACAGTGGCCAGGCATTATAACATGTTGGTCCGGCCTTGCAGCAAAAAAAAAAAAGAAAAAAGAAAAAAAGGCCAACCAGCCTTGCGCCAGCTCCGGCCGACCCTACAGCATCACACGTCCAACTTGCAATAACGCCGACCATCCTCGATGCATCCGTGTGGCTGACTGCAACAGTGCAACATGACTTTGCAATGGGAAAAGAACATCAGTGATCGATCTTGCATCGGCATGCCTCTAGCTCGCTACCGTGGGCGGTGTTCTTGCAGCATTGCAGCTGTGGCGGCTGAAACACGTCTTCATTAGGGTTTCTCTTTTATTCTCACGTACGGCAACTAGGGCACTCATCCTCTTCAAGCTTCGCAAGTGAGCCCGTGGACCAACCTTCCATCTGCCTGCCACTCAGGCAACCCATGGCGGAGAGGGGGATGGCCTCGGCTCCAGCTAATAGTTTGTGTTAGCGTTTTTCTCTCATATGAGCGGTGTTCCGGCCGACCCTACAACATCACACGTCCAACTTGCAATAATGCCGACCACCCTCGATGCGCCCATGTGGCCAACTGTAGCACTACGACCCGACTTTGCGGTGGCAAAACAACATCAGTGACCGATCTTGCGTCGGCGTACCTCCGGGTCGCTGCGGTGGCAACGGTGGCGGCTGAAACACGTCTTCGTTAGGGTTTCTCTTTTCCTCTCACGTCTACGACGGCTAGGGCACCCATCCTGTCCAAGCTTTGCCAACGAGCCCGTTGATCAACCTTCCCTCTGCCTGCCGCTCAGATAGCCGATGGCGGAGAGGGGGGTGGCCTCGGCTCCGGCTAATAATTTGTGTTAGGGTTTTTCTCTCGCATGAGCGGTGTTCTCATCTTTGAGTTGGTCTTCCGGGCCCCGATCCTCCTCGAGTTTGTCCATTGGTACGAAAGTGATGCAGCTCCGACGTAGGTACCCACCGTCTCCTTGGGGTGGCGAGGTTAGGGTTTCTCGCCATGCATGTGCGTCAGCGAGATTTGGTGTCAGGTGCTTCAGATATATTCAAGACTTCAACGACAACGATTGCGGCTTTGAGGTGTTGGTTCTTAGGTGCGCGTGCACGAAGACTTCTCGAGTACCATCAACAAGGTCAAACCGGCTCCAGTAGGGGGTTGCGATAACGGCTCGCCAACGACTCGTTCTTGCGGCGATTGTGGTTGTTTGGTGATGTAGGATCCTTGATGTATTTTTTATTATGTTAAGCATACTTTGTATTTTTAATGAACCTTTGTAATAGATTTTGGTCATTTTTCAAAATAATAATAATATAATGATGAACGCGGGACACACGGGAGTAAATGAAGCACCCATTTGAGTAGGATCTTTTGCATAACAACATGAGTACGTCGAATTATATGGTACTACCTTCATTCGGGTTTACTACTCCTTATAAGTTGGATCACATTTTGATCATAAATTTAACTAAAAATATAACTTATATGTAGCAAAAATAATATCATTAAAAACTACATTCAAATACAAATTCATCAATACCCCCTCCCTCCGGTTTAGAGGGATTATCTCAACTTTTCGTTATAAGTCTCATTTGTATTGCTTCTCAACATATGTTGAAATTTCGAGATGCATTAAATAGTTGCACTCAAGGATTATGAGAAAACTTATCAATGCATGTAAATGAAGCACCCATTAGACTAGCCATAGAGTAGAGTAACACATATTCCTAGACTATGTTACTACCTTTAGGCTGGTCATAGTGGTGGTATTTTAGCCATATCGTATCATGTTAAATATTATGCTACTTTGTGTCATGCATAGCAATAAATATGATCATCTATGATACTACTCTATAATAGTATGCACTATGAAGGTAGTATCATACACTAGTATCATATGCAGGATACTACTATAATATTAGTATATGATACTCCCCACTATGAGTAGCCTCATAGTGGATAGTAACATAAGTGTGGTAACATGCAAAACTTCATTTATTAGGTTATAGACTCATATTGCATTGGGACATGTGATGTTATAGTAACTAGCTAAGTTACTCAAGCTACATCTCTCCTCATTAACTCATTGCCACATAAGTAATTTGCTGAGTTGGACTCGATGTTACTGCTGAAGTTACTCCCACTGTGGCTAGTCTTAGTCATTTAGTGATGACGCATGCATGCGTTGTAATTAGTGCATCAGTAAACACATTTTTTTGAGGAAAATGAGCACATTAATTGAGTACTTTTGTAAACTACAAAAATTAATTCATCACTCATATTCTATCTTGGTTGATGAGATTTTTAAATTGAGCCCTTTAAACGAGAAGGAGTATAATTTTCTATGACATGCACTAAATCTGGTTAAATATATGGTCAAACTTTGACCGAAAATATGATGCCGGAACGAAGTAGCATACCGTTGCCGGCCAACGCGTTGCAGTATACTAGTACCAAATAAAAAAGCGAACTGTGCAGGGGCGGGGGGCATGCACATGCACAAAAGGTCAGAAGGTTGCAATGCATGCAGCTCTCTAATCTCCATCACGTTGCAATGCAACGGTCTGACGCCGAGACGGAATCTCAGTCTCTTTTCCCTTTTATGCATCTTCTTTTGGTTTGGCGATGATCGATCCAGTCACCTGCCACCGTCATCATCACCTCTGTGCCGTCCAGGCGCGTTGTGCTGGGCGTCCTGCGGCATGTCAACTCCGGTGTTTCGACGGTTTCGAGAGCTATCCGGCCCTCGTGGTTGTGCAAGGCACGAGCCTCGCCGTTGTCGGGGCGCGGCCGTGTTCGTGTCGCTCCGTGTTCGTGTCGCTGGACACTGTCAAGACGTGCCTCCGGTTATGGAAAGTTGGGAACCGATGCGGGAAGTGGCGCGGCTGCTGCCGCAACTCGGTTATAGCGAGTAAATAGCAAATACCATCATAAACTGAGACGACAGTTCCAAAAAATACTACCACGATACAAAATCCTATCGCTTTTAGGGTAATTCATCGCAAATCGATATCATTTCGCGTTATAGTTGCCGGCATGGGCGAAATTGATCGCGGTTATAACAAGGGTGGCCTCATCCGCCAGGGACGACGTGGCAAAAAGGTAAACTACTCTCTTCGTTTTAAAATATAGTGCTTCCTCTATTCCCATGCTTCAACTTTGAACATAAATTTATCAACGAGACCGACTGCGGCGGAAGAAAAAAATATATAATTAAAAACTTCTTTTGAATACAAATTCACTGGTATAACTTTTGCTCCCGCCGTAATCGGTCTCGTTGGTTAAATTTATGGTCAAAGTTGGACCTCGGGAAGCGCGGGCGCACTATATTGTGAAATGAAGGGAGTATGTTATATTTGACTAAGGTTGGTGTTATGACATGTGGGACCCACCTCCATCTCAATAAAAAGATAGCTCCACAATTATGACGCATGGTGGAGACGCCACCCCGCCTCCGGTCACGCGGTCGGCGACCTCCTTTGCCCACGTCTCCCTCTCCTCACCTCCCATACGTCCGCCACTCCAGCCACCGCCTCCCTCCCCGCCGCAGACGTTGTGGTTCTTTATCGACTACCTACAAATGCCGGGGCTGGACTACGAAGATGCATTCGTCCGGGACTACATCGACTCCGGCCAGCAGCGGACGTGGCCTCAAGGAGGTGAAGAAAGAGATGCTGGCAAGCGAAGGTGTCGTGGCTGTTGCTGGTGTACTTGGCGGCGAGTTGGGCAGGACGACGCATAGTGTGTCGGTGTCAAAAAGCATGCGGGGCCCACGACCAACCACGTGTCACCGTCGTGCACAAGACCTATCGCGCGAAGTCCCCTTCACCCGTGCGCGCCTCCCGTCCCCATAGCTCCGGTCGTGTGCCCGCCTCCTCAACCATGATGACGCCTGTTATGCAACACTGTTGCGCACCTTCTTTATCAATGTGGCAGGTCTCGAATCCTATGCCGGTCATGCTCCCCCGCCTCCACCTCACTCTTGCTGCCCCGTGAAGTGGACTGACTGTTGGGGAACGTAGTATTTCAAAATTTTACCTACGATCATCTCAAAACATGATCATCTCATACAACAATTTATATATCATCACGTCTTGACCAGATCACATCACAGCATGCCCTGCAAAAACAAGTTAGACGTCCTCTACTTTGTTGTTGCAAGTTTTACGTGGCTGCTACGGGCTTAGCAAGAACCGTTCTTACCTACGCATCAAAACCACAATGAATTTTCGTCAAGTGTGCTGTTTTAACCTTCAACAAGGACCGGGCGTAGTCACACTCGATTCAACTAAAGTTGGAGAAACAGACACCCACTAGCCACCTGTGTGCAAAGCACGGCGGTAGAACCAGTCTCATGAACACGGTCATGTAATGTCGATCTTCATCCAACAATACCGCCGAATCAAAGTATGACATGCTGATAAGCAGTATGACTATTACCGCCCACAACTCTTTGTGTTCTACTCGTGCATATAACATCTACGCATAGACCTGGCTCGGATGCCACTGTTGGGGAACTCAGTATTTCAAAAATTTACCTACGATCACGCAAGATCTATCTAGGAGATACATAGCAACGAGCGGGGAGAGTGTGTCCACGTACCCTCGTAGACCGAAAGCGGAAGCGTTAACTAACGCGGTTGATGTAGTCGAACGTCTTCGCGATCCAATCGATCAAGTACCGAACGCTCGGCACCTCCGCGATCTACACACGTTTAGCTCGGTGACGTCCCACGAACTCTAGATCCAGCTGAGGCCGAGGGAGAGTTTCGTCAGCACGACGGCGTGGCGATGGTGATGATGAAGTTACCGACGCAGGGCTTCGCCTAAGCACTACGACAATATGACCAAGGTGGAAATTTGTGGAGGGGGGCACCGCACACGGCTAAGAATCAATTTGTGTGTCTATGGGGTGCCCCCCTCCCCGTATATAAAGGAGTGGAGGAGGGGGAGGGCCGGCCTCCTATGGCGCGCCCCAAGGGGGGATTCCTACTCCTACTAGGAGTAGATTTCGCCCTTTCCTAGTTCAACTAGGAGGAGGAAGGAAGGGGAAGAGGGAGAGAAGGAAAGGGGGGGCGGCCCCCCTCCCCAATTCAGATTGGGCTTGGGGCGTGCCCCACCACTTGGCCGCCTCCTCCTCTCTTCCACCATGGCCTATTAAGGCCCATTAACTCCCCGGGGGGTTCCGGTAACCCCCCGGTACTCCGGAAAATGCCCGAACTCACCCAGTTATGTTGTGACGTTTGATAGCACACTAAGTGTTCCTCCGGTATTTGGGAGTTGCATAATCTCATAGTCATAGGAACATGTATAAGTCATGAAGAAAGCAATAGCAACAAACTAAACGATCATAGTGCTAAGCTAACGGATGGGTCTTGTCAATCACATCATTCTCTAATGATGTGATCCCGTTCATCAAATGACAACTCATGTATATGGTTAGGAAACTTAACCATCTTTGATCAACGGGCTAGTCAAGTAGAGGCATACTAGTGACATTGTATTTGTCTATGTATTCACACATGTACTAAGTTTTCGGTTAATACAATTCTAGCATGAACAATAAACATTTATCGTGATATAAGGAAATATAAATAACAACTTTATTATTGCCTCTAGGGCATATTTCCTTCTGTCTCCCACTTGCACTAGAGTCAATAATCTAGATTACACTACAGGAAACACCTAGTTTGCCGTCAGTAGGCATCTTTGCCGTCAGCTTTTCGTCGGGGTAGACGGCAAAGAGCACATTTGCCGTCAGTTGCTGATGGCAAAGATATATTTTGCCGTCTGCGTTTTTTATTACAGACGGCAAATAGTCTTTGCCGTCTATCTTTTTTTTTACATACGGCAAAGAGTATACTTTGCTGTCTGTAATGAAAAAGACAGACGGCAAAGAAGAAACACACCACACGGATCGATCACATGGATCGATGACGTGGCAGTCCTGCACCACCCACGCGCGACCCCACCAACGTCCTACCAACCCACGCAGCCCACACTCCCGAGACCCCACCCACGCCCTACCCAGAAAAATCCCCACCCACCCACTTGCTCGATCCCATCTCCCGCGGTCTTGCCTCCTTCTCTCGATCCCCACCGCACCACCACTTGCCTCTGCCTCGCCGGACACCGACGCCGCCCCCCCCCCGCCGAACCCCGGTGCCGCGTCCCCTCACCGGACCCCGCCGCATCCCCTCGCCGGACCCCGCCGCCTCCCATCGCCGGAAGTGAGGGCGCTCCTCGACGCCGCGCTGGCCGAGGCCAACCGGGAGCGGCGCTCTCCAACGACGGCGTCGACGGCGACGTCGACGGCCAGGAGGACAAGGAGGTATAGCGCCCCCCGTGTCCGCCTGCTAGAGCTTGCCTCCGCCTGCGCCACTGGGCGCTGCCTTGGACAAGGAGGTACAGCGCCCCCGCCTCCGCCTTGGTCCTCCGGCCAGGGAATCCTCTGCCACCGCCGGCAGGCCTCCGGCCTCCCCTTCCTCTGCTTCGCCCGCCTCTGAATCCTCCCTCTTTCTTTCTCCAGGAACCACCGAGGCGGGCGGCACGAGCAGGGCACGGCCGCTGCGGGCTGCGAGCGACGCGCGGGCGGGCGGCGTGGGAGGCCGCTGCGAGCGATGCTCGGGCGGGCGGTGCTAGCAGGGCGCGGGCGAGTAGGGCCGTGCGGCTACGCAGCATGCATGGACAGGCGGCGGTTCGGAGACCAGGGCACGGCTGCTGCGGGCCGGTGCGGGCAGGGCAGCCGGCGCGGGAGGCCGCTGCAAGCGACACGCGGGCGGTCGGCGCTAGCAGGGCGCGGGCGAGCTCGGTCATGCATCTGCGCGGCCAGCATGGCCGGGCGGCGGTGCACAGCATGGCTGGGCGGCTGTGCAGTGGCGCGGCAAGGCGAGCAGGGCAAGGCGGCGGCAGTTGATCCCCGGCCAGAAGGACGGCCGGCGGTCAAGTCCCTGTTCCTGCAGTGGAGAAGGACTTGATTGCTTTTTTTACTTTCTAGGGTCCTTTGTGAAATTTTTCAGGATAGCTGTGTAACTTCTCTGTAACTCCACCTACCATGAATGAAAGGTAGCACGGCCGTGTCGAATCCAAAATCTACGTGCGCTGAACCTGCTTTCTTTGATTTGATGATCATGTGTCCGGCGAGATGCCCTGCTCTGACGTCATTTAAAAAAAATGCAAAACAGTCTTTGCCGTCTGTACTTTAGTCTAGATGACAGCAAAGAACAAGTTTTAACTGACGGCAAAGAACGCGGTTTTGCCGTCTGTTATTTTTGCGGCAGACGGCAAATGGATAGTTGGCTGACGGCAAAGTCTTTGTCGTCTTCCCGATGAAAAGCTGACGGCAAAGTATTCTTTGCCGACTTATCTTTGCCGTCTGAGTTTGCCGTCTGCTTTCTGACGGCAAAATCTTTGCCGTCTGGATTTAGGTCTTTGCTGTCTGTGATCCACAGACGGCAAATTATCTGTTTCCTGTAGTGTTACATTGTAATGATTCTAACACCCATGAAGTCTTGGTGTTCATCATGTTTTGCTCGTGAGAGAGGCTTAGTCAACGGGTCTGCAACATTCAGATCCGTATGTATTTTGCAAATATCTATGTCTCCCTCCTTGACTTGATCGCAGATGGAATTGAAGCGTCTCTTGATGTGCTTGGTTCTTTTGTGAAATCTGGATTCCTTTGCCAAGGCAATTGCACTAGTATTGTCAGAAAAGATTTTCATTGGATCCGATGCACTAGGTATGACACCTAGATCGGATATGAACTCCTTCATCCAGACTCCTTCATTTGCTGCTTCCGAAGCAGCTATGTACTCCGCTTGACACGTAGATCCCGCCACGACGCTTTGCTTAGAACTGCACCAACTGACAACTCCACCGTTCAATATAAATACGTATCCGGTTTGTGACTTAGAGTCATCCGGATCAGTGTCAAAGCTTGCATCGACGTAACCATTTACGACGAGCTCTTTGTCACCTCCATAAACGAGAAACATATCCTTAGTCCTCTTCAGGTATTTCAGGATGTTCTTGACCGCTGTCCAGTGATCCACTCCTGGATTACTTTGGTACCTCCCTGCTAAACTGATAGCAAGGCACACATCAGGTCTGGTACACAACATTGCATACATGATAGAACCTATGGCTGAAGCATAGGGAATGACTTTCATTTTCTCTCTATCTTCTGCAGTGGTCGGGCATTGAGTCTGACTCAACTTCACACCTTGTAACACAGGCAAGAACCCTTTCTTTGCTTGATCCATTTTGAACTTCTTCAAAACTTAATCAAGGTATGTGCTTTGTGAAAGTCCAATTAAGTGTCTTGATCTATCTCTATAGATCTTGATGCCCAATATATAAGCAGCTTCACCGAGATCTTTCATTGAAAACTCTTATTCAAGTATCCATTTATGCTATCCAGAAATTCTATATCATTTCGAATCAACAATATGTCATTCACATATAATATTAAATATGCTACATAGCTCCCACTCACTTTCTTGTAAATACAGGCTTCTCCAAAAGTCTGTATAAAACCTTATGCTTTGGTCACACTATCAAAATGTTTATTCCAACTCCGAGATGCTTGCACCAGTCCATAAATGGATCGCTGGAGCTTGCACACTTTGTTAGCATCCTTTGGATCGCCAAAACCTTCTGGTTGCATCATATACAACTCTTCTTCCAGAAATCCGTCCAAGAATGCAGTTTTGACATCCATTTGCCAAATTTCATACTCATAAAATGCGGCAATTGCTAACATGATTCGGACGGACTTAAGCATCGGTACGGGTGAGAAGGTCTCATCGTAGTCAACTCCTTGAACTTGTCCAAAACCTTTCGCAACAAGTCGAGTTTTGTAGACAGTAACATTACCGTCAGCGTCAGTCTTCTTCTTGAAGATCCATTTATTCTCTATGGCTTGCCGATCATCGGGCAAGTCAACCAAAGTCCACACTTTGTTGTCATACATGGATCTCATCTCAGATTTCATGGCCTCAAGCCATTTCACGGAATCTAGGCTCATCATCGCTTCCTCATAGTTCGTAGGGTCGTCGTGGTCAAGTAACATGACCTCCAGAACAGGATTACCGTACCACTCTGGTGCGGATCTTACTTTGGTTGACCTACGAGGTTCGGTAGTAACTTGATCAGAAGTTTCATGATCATCATCATTAGCTTCCTCGCTAGTTGGTGTAGGAATCACTGGAACTAACTTCTGTGATGTACTACTTTCTAACTCGGGAGAAGGTACAATTACCTCATCAAGTTCTACTTTCCTCCCACTCACTCTTTCGAGAGAAACTCCTTCTCTAGAAAGGATACATTCTTAGCAACGAAAAGATTGCCTTCGGATGTGTGATAAAAGGTGTGCCCAACAGTCTCTTTTGGGTATCCTATGAAGACACATTTCTCCGATTTGGGTTCGAGCTTATCAGGTTGAAGCATTCTCACATAAGCATCGCAGCCTGAAACTTTAAGAAACTACAACTTGGGTTTCTTGCCAAACCACAGTTCATATGGTGTCGTCTCAATGGATTTAGATGGTGCCCTATTTAACGTGAATGCAGCCATCTCTAAAGCATAACCCCAAAACGATAGCGGTAAATCAGTAATAGACATCATAGATCGCACCATATCTAATAAAGTACGATTACAACGTTTGGACACACCATTACGTTGTGGTGTTCCGGGTGGCGTGAGTTGCGAAACTATTCCGCATTGTTTCAAATGAAGACCAAACTCGTAACTCAAATATTCTCCTCCACGATCAGATCGTAGAAACTTTATTTTCTTGTTACGATGATTTTCCACTTCACTCTAATTTTTTTAACTTTTCAAATGTTTCAGACTCATGTTTCATCAAGTAGATATACCCATATCTGCTCAAATCATCTGTGACGGTCAGAAAATAACGATACCCGCCGCGAGCATCAACACTCATCGGACCGCATACATCAGTATGTATTATTTCCAATAAGTCTGTTGCTCACTCCATTGTTCCAGTGAACGGAGTCTTAGTCATCTTGCCCATGAGGCATGGTTCGCAAGCATCAAGTGATTCATAATCAAGTGATTCCAAAAGCCCATCAGCATGGAGTTTCTTCATGCGCTTTACACCAATATGACCTAAACGGCAGTGCCACAAATAAGTTGCACTATCATTATTAAACTTATATCTTTTGGCTTTAATACTATGAATATGTGTATCACTACTATCGAGATTTAGTAAAAATAGACCACTCATCAAGAGTGCATGACCATAAAAGATATTACTCATATAAATAGAACAACCATTATTCTCCGATTTAAATGTATAACCGTCTCGCATCAAACAAGATCCAGATATAATGTTCATGCTTAACGCTGGCACCAAATAACAATTATTCAGGTCTAAAACTAATCCCGAAGGTAGATGTAGAGGTAGTGTGCCGACGGCGATCACATCGACTTTGGAACCATTTCCCACGCGCATCGTCACCTCGTCCTTAGCCAATCTTCGCTTAATCCGTAGCCCCTGTTTCGAGTTGCAAATATGAGCAACAGAACCAGTATCAAATACCCAGGCGCTACTGCGAGCATTAGTTAAGTACACATCAATAACATGTATATCAAATATACCTTTCACTTTGCCATCCTAATTCTTATCTGCCAAATACATGGGGCAGTTCCGCTTCCAGTGACCAGTCCCTTTGTAGTAGAAGCACTCAGTCTTAGGCTTAGGTCCAGACTTGGGCTTCTTCACTTGAGTAGCAACTTGCTTGCCGTTCTTCTTGAAGTTCCCCTTCTTCCCTTTACCCTTTTTCTTGAAACTGGTGGTCTTGTTGACCATCAACACATGATGCTCTTTCTTGATTTGCCTTTAGCATTGCGAAGAGCTCGGGAATTGCCTTATCCATCCCTTGCATGTTATAGTTCATCACGAAGCTCTTGTGGCTTGGTGGCAGTGATTGAACAACTCTGTCAATGACACTATCATCAGGAAGATTAACTCCTAGTTGAGTCAAGTGGTTGTGGTACCCAGACATTCTGAGTATGTGTTCACTGACAGAACTATTCTCTTCCATTTTGCAGCTGTAGAACTTATTGGAGACTTCATATCTCTCAATCCGGGCATTTGCTTGAAAAATTAACTTCAACTCCTGGAACATCTCATATGCTCCATGTGAAGGAGATATGCCCTAGAGGCAATAATAAAGTATTATTTATTTCCTTATATCATGATAAATGTTTATTATTCATGCTAGAATTGTATTAACCGGAAACATAATACATGTGTGAATACATAGACAAACAGAGTGTCACTAGTATGCCTCTACTTGACTAGCTCGTTCATCAAAGATGGTTATGTTTCCTAACCATAGACATGAGTTGTCATTTGATTAACGGGATCACCTCATTAGAGAATGACGTGATTGACTTCTTCATGACTTATACACTCGATCGTTTAGTATGCTGCTATTGCTTTCTTCATGACTTATACATGTTCGTTAGCTTAGCACTCGATCGTTTAGTATGCTGCTATTGCTTTCTTCATGACTTATACATGTTCCTATGACTATGAGATTATGCAACTCCCGTTTACCGGAGGAACACTTTGTGTGCTACCAAATGTCACAACGTAACTGGGTGATTATAAAGGTGCTCTACAGGTGTCTCCAAAGGTACTTGTTGGGTTGGCGTATTTCGAGATTAGGATTTGTCACTCCGATTGTCGGAGAGGTATCTCTGGGCCCACTCGGTAATGCACATCACTATAAGCCTTGCAAGCATTGTAACTAATGAGTTAGTTGCGGGATGATGTATTATAGAACGAGTAAAGAGACTTGCCGGTAACGAGATTGAACTAGGTATCGAGATACCGACGATCGAATCTCGGGCAAGTAACATACCGATGACAAAGGGAACAACGTATGTTGTTATGCGGTTTGACCGATAAAGATCTTCGTAGAATATGTGGGAACCAATATGAGCATCCAGGTTCCGCTATTGGTTATTGACCAGAGAGATGTCTTGGTCATGTCTACATAGTTCTCGAACCCGTATGGTCCACACGCTTAACACTACGATGACAGTTTTATTATGAGTTTATATGTTTTGATGTACCGAAGGTTGTTCGGAGTCCCGGATGTGATCACGGACATGACGAGGAGTCTCGAAATGGTCGAGACATAAAGATTGATATATTGGACGACTATATTCGGACATCGGAAGTGTTCCGGAGAAGTTTCGGATAAAACCGGAGTGCCGGAGGGGTTACCGGAACCCCCCGGGGAAGTATTGGGCCTTAGTGGGCCTGAGGGGAGAGAGAGGGAGCAGCCAGGAGGTGGCGCGCCCCCTCCCATGAGGAGTCCTAATTTGACTAGGGGAGGGGGGCGCAGCCCCTCTTTCCCTCTTCCTCTCCCTCTCTTTCCTTCCCCCCCTCTCTTCCTAGTAGGACTAGGAAAGGGGAGTCCTACTCCTACTAGGAGGAGGACTCCCCCCCTCTCCTTGGCGCGCCCAAGGCAGCCGGCCTCCCCCTTGCTCCTTTATATACGGGGGCAGGGGGGCACTCTTTACACACAATGGATATACGATATTTTAGCCGTGTGCGGTGCCCCCCTCCACCATATTACACCTCGATAATATCGTTGCGGAGCTTAGACGAAGCCCTGCGTCGGTAGAACATCATCATCGTTACCACGCCGTCGTGCTGACGAAACTCTCCCTCAACACTTGGCTGGATCGGAGTTCGAGGGACGTCATCGAGCTGAACGTGTGCTGAACTCGGAGGTGCCGTTCGTTCGGTACTTGATCGGTCGGATCGTGAAGACGTACGACTACATCAACCGCGTTGTGTTAACACTTCCGCTTTCGGTCTACGAGGGTACGTGGACAACACTCTCCCATCTCGTTGCTATGCATCACCATGATCTTGCGTGTTCGTAGGAAGTTTTTTGAAATTACTACGTTCCCCAACACCATGACGTTCAAAATATCGCTGAAGTCCCGGTTCTAAGAGCATCTCTAGCCGTTGGCCCCCCGAGGAGGCATAAAAATCGCCCCCTGGGGGCATTCCGGCGATACAATCATCGCTGGGGGCGGTTGGGCATCCAGCCGTCGCCCCCAGGCACGGATATCGGCCCATTCGTGGCCGCTTTTCGGCCCATATTCGGCGAGAATCGACCCATATTCGGCGTGGTTCAGCGTTGAATTCTCAACATAAATAAATTTTTATCAGATAGTTCATCACAGAAAATCAAATAGTTCAACAAAATAGTGCAACAACAAATAGTTTAATACAAATTATATAGTTCAACAAATAAAAACTCATATTTCAACACACGTCGAGCCCGACGTCGCCCTTGATCCTCCATAGGTGCTCCACCAGATCCTGCTGCAGTTGATGATGCACCCGTGGGTCTCGGATCTCCTGACACATACTGAGGTAGGCAGTCCAGTTTGCCGGTAGCTGGTGATCAACTTCGGCTAGAGGACCCTGCCTGTAGTATGGTTCAGTGTCAAACACTGGCTCTTCCTGCTCGCTCTCGATGATCATGTTATGCAAGATGACACAACAAGTCATGATCTCCCACATTTGATCTTTCGACCAGGTTTGGAGCAGGGTACCAGGTTTGACATCCTTCCTGCAAGCCTCCTGCATCTTGGCAAAGTGGAACTTCTTGCCTCCTGGCACAGCGTTTGAGATAGTCTTCACAAATGTAGACCATCTCAGATAGATGCCATCAGCTAGGTAGTACCCCTTGTTGTAGTGCTGCCGATTGATCTCGAAGTTCACCGCAGGAGAATGACCTTCAACAAGCTTGGCAAAGACAGGGGAGCACTGCAGTGTGTTGATGTCATTGTGAGTTCTTGGCATACCAAAGAAGGAGTGCCAAATCCAGAGGTCCTGTGTGGCCACCGCCTCAAGTACCACACTGCAACCGCCTTTGGCGCCTTTGTACATCCCCTGCCAAGCAAATGGGCAGTTCTTCCATTTCCAATGCATGCAGTCGATGCTTCCAAGCATCCCAGGAAATCCTCTTGCTCCATTCTGTGCTAGGATCCGAGCAGTGTCTTCCGCATTGGGTGTTCGCAAGTATTGCGATCCAAACACTGCCACCACTGCCCGACAGAACTTGTAGAAACACTCAATGGTGGTGGACTCGGCCATGCGCCCGTAGTCGTCGAGTGAATCACCGGGAGCTCCGTATGCAAGCATCCTCATCGCTGTCGTGCACTTCTGGATCGAGGTAAATCCAAGTGTACCGGTGCAATCCATCTTGCACTTGAAGTAGCTGTCGAACTCCCGGATGGAATTCACAATCCTGAGGAAGAGCTTTCGGCTCATCCGATAACGGCGCCGAAATGTTTTATCATCGTGCAGTGGAGCATCGGCGAAGTAGTCGGAGTAGAGCATGCAGTAGCCTTCGAGACGATGCCGGTTCTTTGCTTTCATCCGCCCCGGTGCCGAGCCACCTCGCCGTGGCTTTTTATTGCTCGCCAGCAGCTGGGCCAGGGCGGCGAGCACCATTAGATGTTCCTCTTCCTGGACGTCGGCCTCGGATTCCTCCTCCAGCAGCGCAGGGAGCGCTTCCTCGTCGTCCGAGTCCATCGCCGAGGCAGGCAAATCGCCGAACACCTTGCGCCAGGCTTCGGCTTCCTCCGCCGCTAAACTGCCCCTCCGCGGCCGAAAACGGCGGAAAAACGCCCAGCTGCTGGTGGAGGGGGCTGCCTCGGCGAACCTTTGCTTTTTTTCAGCGGGGATTGGCTATCTAGTGGTGGCGGGCGGCGGGCGGCGCCGTGATACAGATGTTGGCGGTCGAGCGCGCGGGGGGTGGGAGGCGAGTCGAGGAAGAAAGACTTGGCTTTTCGCCTGACGATGTGGGCCAGCCATGCTTTTCCCTTGTGCCGGAGCCCCCGGGCGCCCCCCAGTGCGCCGGGTTCGGCCTGCGATCGCCGGACCCAAAAACGGGCCGAACCGGCGGATTTCGGCGTCCTGGGGCGCGACTGGGGCGTTTTTTCCGTGCCGGCGCCGAAAAAGTCGCCTGGGGTTCCTGTTGGGGGCGCGGCTGGAGATGCTCTAAGCCATAAAGCATGGCACACTGAACTATCGAGTAGTCATCAGCTTTACTCTGCCAGACGTTCTTAACGTCATCAGCAGCATCTGCAGCAGGCCTGGCACTTAGTTGTGCTTTCAGGACGTAATTCTTCTGTGCAGCAATGAGGATAATCCTCAAGTTACGGACCCAGTCCGTGTAGTTGCTACCATCATCTTTCAACTTAGGTTTCTCTAGGAACACATTAAAATTCAAAGGAACAGTACATGGGCCATTGATCTACAACAACATAGACATGCAAAATACTATCAGGTACTAAGTTCATGATAAATTAAAGTTCAATTAATCATATTACTTAAGAACTCCCACTTAGATAGACACCCCTCTAATCATCTAAGTGATCACGTGATCCATATCAACTAAACCATGTCCGAACATCACGTGAGATGGAGTAGCTTTCAATGGTGAACATCACTATGTTGATCATATGTAGTATATGATTCACGCTCGACCTTTCAGTCTCAGTGTTCTGAGGCCATATCTACATATGCTAGGCTCGTCAAGTTTAACCCGAGTATTCTGTGCGTGCAAAAACTGGCTTGCACCCGTTGTATGTGAATGTAGAGCTTATCACACTCGATCATCACGTGGTGTCTCGGCACGACGAACTGTCGCAACGGTGCATACTCAGGGAGAACACTTATACCTTGAAATTTAGTGAGAGATCATCTTATAATGCTACCGTCGAACTAAGCAAAATAAGATGCATAAAGGATAAACATCACATGCAATCAATATAAGTGATATGATATGGCCATCATCATCTTGTGCCTTTGATCTCCATCTCCAAAGCATCGTCATGATCACCATCGTCACCGGCTTGACACCTTGATCTCCATCGAAGCATCGTTGTCGTCTCGCTACCTATTGCTTCTACGACTATCGCTACCGCTTAGTGATAAAGTAAAGCAATTACATGGCCATTGCATTTCATACAATAAAGCGACAAATATAAGGCTCCTGCCAGTTGCCGATAACTATTACAAAACACGATCATCTCATACAACAATTTATATATCAACACGTCTTGACCATATCACATCACAGCATGCCCTGCAAAAACAAGTTAGACGTCCTCTACTTTGTTGTTGCAAGTTTTACGTGGCTGCTACGGGCTTAGCAAGAACCGTTCTTACCTACGCATCAAAACCACAATGAATTTTCGTCAAGTGTGCTGTTTTAACCTTCAACAAGGACCGGGCGTAGTCACACTCGATTCAACTAAAGTTGGAGAAACAGACACCCACTAGCCACCTGTGTGCAAAGCACGGCGGTAGAACCAGTCTCACGAACACGGTCATGTAATGTCGATCTTCATCCAACAATACCGCCGAATCAAAGTATGACATGCTGATAAGCAGTATGACTATTACCGCCCACAACTCTTTGTGTTCTACTCGTGCATATAACATCTACGCATAGACCTGGCTCGGATGCCACTATTGGGGAACTCAGTATTTCAAAAATTTACCTACGATTACGCAAGATCTATCTAGGAGATACATAGCAACGAGCGGGGAGAGTGTGTCCACATACCCTCGTAGAGCGAAAGTGGAAGCGTTAAGTAACGCGGTTGATGTAGTCGAACGTCTTCGCGATCCAACCGATCAAGTACCGAACGCACGGCACCTCCGCGATCGGCACACGTTCAGCTCGGTGACGTCCCACGAACTCTAGATCCAGCTGAGGCCGAGGGAGAGTTTCGTCAGCACGACGGCGTGGCGACGGTGATGATAAAGTTACCGATGCAGGGCTTCGCCTAAGCACTACGACAATATGACCGAGGTGGAAATTTGTGGAGGGGGCACCGCACACGGCTAAGAATCAACTTGTGTGTCTATGGGTTGCCCCCTCCCCGTATATAAAGGAGTGGAGCACTACTGGAATCAGCTTCTTAATTTGCCATCCGCCATGGCGGACGGCAAAGGCACAGATCCCGTACGGCAAACTCCTTTCTCGTCAACCAGCGGACGGGAAACTGTTTGTCTGAACACGTGCCAGCAAAGGCCTTCTTTGCCGTCCGCTTTGTAGAAACGGACGACAAAGGATTGTGCCGGCCGCCATCCGAGGCCAGCAGACGGCAAAGAGAACGGACGTCAGTGGTGTGGGGTGAGAGTCGTTAGGGGGTTAACGGCGCTCTTTGCCGTCCGCTGACAGACGGCAAAGAGCTTAGCTAGGCCAGCACTAGGAAGCTGCCACGTGGCCAGCTATACCGTCTGTCAGCAGACGGCATAGATGGCCCTGTTTACCAGGCCTATTTGGTCACTTTGCCGTTTGCTAGCAGACGACAAAATGACCAAATAGGCAGCCAATGTTCCCAGTTTGCACAGGTGACTGCCACGTGTCCTCTTTGTCGTCCGCTAGCGGACGGCAAAGAGGCTATATATCCCCTGTTTTTATTTAAATCCAATTAATTAGACATGGTTTCAAACACAGATATACATGCATACATATCCAACATATCCAACAGCATGTCCAACAACATATTTCATCAAATCCAACAACATAGTTCAACAAAGTCCAACATATCCATATATACATAACCAGAAACAAGTTTCCAACAACATATCCATATAGACATACATATCCAAACAAGTTTTCATAAACAACAAGGAAGCACCAGAAGAATAGTACACTCCATGAATCCAAGCTTCCTCATGTAAAGCAAATCTGCAAATTGGGGAAGATGAAAGTAAGAAGATGAAGAAGAAGAAGAAGACTAGTTAGAAGAAGAAGAATTTTTTTCTTCTCTTTCTTTTTCTCCTCTCCTCTTCTTTATCTTCTTCTTCTTCTAACTAAGGTAGGTAAAAATGCCATTTTATTGCTAAGCTAGGTAAAAATGCTAAGTGTAGGTCATTTTAGAGCTAAGCTAGGTAAATAGGTCATTTTGGAGCTTAGTAAGGTTATTATGTCATTTTTGAGGAAAATAAGCTAAGTCTATATCATTTCGGAGGTAACAAAGATTATCATGCCATTTTTGACCTAAGTATGCTAAGTATGTCATAAATGAACTGAATAAGCTAAGTATAGCTCATTTTTTATCTAACTTAGGTAATTATGCCATTTAGGAGGAAAATAAGCTAAGTATCCATTTGTAAAGCAAAACACTAGAGAAAACATACCCTCATCACAACAAATGTGATGAAGATCACAACTAAGGTAACAATTGATCAAACGGCATAATGATACGAAGCCTCATTATCAATGGCATATTTTCTAATCTTCTTAAGCTTCAGGCGCATTGAAATCCATCTTCAAGCGCATTGCATTAATCTTCTTAAGCTTCAGGCGAACACTAGACCCTCGCAGCGACGAAATAACTGCACATTTAAATCGAAAGATGAGTAACATAGCAAGTATTCGACACCGACGGCCACATGTACCTCGCACTGACGATACTTGCTATTTACGGTACCATCGACACCGAGGACCCCCCTAACCCGCTCATCCCCAGGTAAACTAAATAGCAACTACCATGGGTGCAAGTTACATGAGGCGGTCGGCGTTGAACACTAGATCCACATCCCACAAGTGAAGCCGGCGCCCGGCGTCCCGCAACAATAGTTCTGGTGGCCGATGACGGTCGAACAACTTGGCGAATTTGTCTGGCAGCCTCTGTGATGAGGATTAAAGCCAAGTTTTGAAATTTCAAACAACCAAACTGACTTGAGTTAGTTTGGGTGTTTTAGGTTTAAAAACTTAGCTTTCAATCGTCATCTCTGAGGCTGCCTGACAAATTCGCCATGGTGTCCGACCGCCATCGACGCCGAGAACTGTTGCTGCTGGACGCAGGACCCCTGTGTCACTTGTGGGACGTGGATGTAGTATTCAACACCGACGGCCACATGTACCTCGCACTAACGATACTTGCTATTTAGGGTACCATTGACACCGAGGAACCCCCGAACCCGCTCGTTTCCGGGTAAACTAAATAGCAACTACCATCAGTGCAATTAAGTTACATGAGGCGGTCGGCGTTGAACACTAGATCCACATCCCACAAGTGAAGTTGACGCCCGGCGTCCCGCAACAATAGTTCTGGTGGCTGATGACGGTCGAACACCTTGGCGAATTCGCAATGGTGTTCGACCGCCATCGACGCCGAGAACAGTTGCTTTGGGACGCCGGACATCGGCGTCACTTGTGGGACGTGGATGTAGTGTCGGGGTGTCTTTTTCTTCTTCTTCTTTCTCTTTTTTCCTTTTCTTCTTCTTCTTCTTCTTCTTCTTCTTCTTCTTCTTCTTCTTCTTCACCTTTTTCCTCTTCTTAAACCTAGCACTGACCTAAAACAAAACAGGAAAAAACTACTCCTAAACCTAGCACTAACCTAAACCTAAAAACTCAAAACTACACCTAAACCTAAAAACTCAAAACTACACCTAATTAAACCTAGCACTAACCTAAAACAAAACAAGAAAATAGAGAACAAAAAACAGGAAAAAACAGAAAAAAAATTACCTCTTGCTCCGGCGAGGTCGGCCGGTGGGGCGGGGCGGCACAGGAGCCGCGGGGAGGAGGACGACAGCGGGGCGGGGCGGCGCAGGGACCTCGGGGAGGGGTCCGGCACCGGGGCGGCCCAGCACAGGCCTCTCCGGCGACGGGGCGCGGCGGGGCTCCTATTCACGGGGGGGGGGGGCTGGATGGCGGCGGGGCTGGCCGGCAGCGGGGGCTGGGTCCGGGGGGCGGGGCTGGCCGACGGCGGCGACAGCAGCGACAGAGGAGAGAGGCGGGCGCACGGGAGGGAAAGAGAGAGAAAGAGAGAGAGGGGGGAGACGGCTCGGCCCGTTAAGTGGGCCTTCTTTGCCGTCTGCTAGCAGACGGCAAAGAGGGCCACCGTTAGGGCTGGCCCACGTCTCCTCGTTGCCGTCCGCAAGCGGACGGCAAAGGAGTAACATTGTCGTCTGCTAGCAGATGGCAAAGTAGTCACCTCTTTTGCCGTCCGCTAGCAGACGACAAAGAATCTGACCTAACCACGCCGTGCCCTGTGGGGCCCACCTAGCTCTTTGTCGTCTGCCGTCTAGCCCTTTGCCGTCAGCTAGCCGACTGCAAAGAAGCAGCTCACGGCAAATAGCATTTTTTCCATCTGCACTTTCTTTGCCGTCAGCTGGCAGACAACAAAGAGACGACAGACAGCAAAATGCCAGATTCCAGTAGTGGAGGAGGGGGAGGGCCGGCCTCCTATGGCGCGCCCCAAGGGGGGATTCCTACTCCTACTAGGAGTATATTTCCCCCCTTTCCTAGTCCAACTAGGAGGGGGAGGAAGGGGAAGAGGGAGAGAAGGAAAGGTGGGCCGGCCCCCTCCCCAATTCGGATTGGGCTTGGGGGGCGCGCCCCACCACTTGGCCGCCTCCTCCTCTCTTCCACCATGGCCCATTAAGGCCCATTAACTCCCCGGGGGGTTCCGGTAACCCCCCGATACTCCGGAAAATGCCCGAGCTCATCCGAAACCTTTCCGGTGTCCAAACATAACCTTCTAATATATCAATCTTCATGTCTCGACCATTTTGAGACTCCTCGCATGTCCGTGATCACATCCGGGACTCCGAACAACCTTCGGTGCATCAAATCACAAAACTCATAACACATATCGTCATCGAACGTTAAGCGTGCGGACCCTACGGGTTCGAGAACTATGTAGACATGACCGAGACTCATCTCTGGTCAATAACCAATAACGGAACCTGGATGCTCATATTGGTTCCTACATATTCTACGAAGATCTTTATCGGTCAAACCACACAACAACATACGTTGTTCCCTTTGTCATCGGTATGTTACTTGCCCGAGATTCGATCGTCGGTGTCATCATACCTAGTTCAATCTCGTTACCAGCAAGTCTCTTTACTCGTTCCGTAATGCAACATCCCGCAACTAACTCATTAGTCACATTTCTTGCAAGGCTTATAGTGACGTGCATTACCGAGAGGGCCCAGAGATACCTCTCCGATACACAGAGTGACAAATCCTAATCTCGATCTATGCCAACTCAACAAACACCATCGGAGACACCTGTAGAGCATCTTTATAATCACCCAGTTATGTTGTAACGTTTGATAGCACACTAAGTGTTCCTCCGGTATTCGGGAGTTGCATAATCTCATAGTCATAGGAACATGTATAAGTCATGAAGAAAGCAATAGCTACAAACTAAACGATCATAGTGCTAAGCTAACGGATGGGTCTTGTCAATCACATCATTCTCTAATGATGTGATCCCCTTCATCAAATGACAACTCATGTATATGGTTAGGAAACTTAACCATCTTTGATCAACGGGATAGTCAAGTAGAGGCATACTAGTGACACTGTATTTGTCTATGTATTCACACATGTACTAAGTTTCCGGTTAATACAATTCTAGCATGAATAATAAACATTTATAATGATATAAGGAAATATAAATAACAACTTTTATTATTGCCTCTAGGGCATATTTCCTTCACCGACACTGGCAGGGTACATGGTGAGTAACACGAAGGTTCAGTTAAGTGGCACAAGCGGTGTCCAGTTCAAGTCAGAGCGGAAGTCGCACAGTTCACCAGCATGCCCCATGAGGATCGATGGCTTTGTCAACTCCACACAAGTTCTCGTAGATGTTCTAGGGCACCAACGAGGTGTTGGGGAACGTAGTAATTTCAAAAAAATTCCTACGCACACGCAAGATCATGGTGATGCATAGCAACGAGAGGCGAGAGTGTGTCCACGTACCATCGTAGACCAAAAGCGGAAGCGTTAGCACAACGCGGTTGATGTAGTCGTACTTCTTCACGATCCGACCGATCAAGTACCGAACGCACGGCACCTCCGAGTGCAGCACACGTTCAACTCGATGACGTCCCTCGAACTCCGATCCATCCAAGCTTTGAGGGAGAGTTCCGTCAGCACGACGGCGTGGTGACTGATACGTCCATTTTGCATCATGCTTTTATATCGATATTTATTGCATTATGGGCTGTTATTACACATTATGTCACAATACTTATGCCTATTCTCTCTTATTTTACAAGGTTTACATAAGGAGGGAGAATGCCGGCAGCTGGAATTCTGGGCTGGAAAAGGAGCAAATATTAGAGACATATTCTGCACAACTCCAAAAGTCCTGAAACTCCACAAAAGTTATTTTTGGAAATAATAAAAAATATTGAGCGGAAGAAGTACGTCAGGGGGGCCCCACCAGGGTGGGGGCGCGCCCTACCCCCCCAGGGCGCGCCCCCCTGCCTCATGGGCCCCCTGTTGGCCCTCCAGTGGCCATCTTCTGCTATATGAAATCTTTCGTCCGAAGAAAAATAATAAGCAACCTTTCGGGACGAGACTCCCCTGCCACGAGGCGGAACCAATCTAGGGCTCCGGCAGAGCTGTTCTGCCGGGGACACTTCCCTCCGGGAGGGGGAAATCATCGCCATCGTCATCACCAATGCTCCTCTCATCGGGAGAGGGCAATCTCCATCAACATCTTCATCAGCACCATCTCCTCTCAAAACCCTAGTTCATCTCTTGTATCCAATTCTTGTCTCTAAGTCCGGGATTGGTACCTGTAGGTTGCTAGTAGTGTTGATTACTCCTTGTAGTTGATGCTAGTTGGTTTATTTGGGGGAAGATCATATGTTCAGATCCTTTATGCATATTAATACCCCTCTGATTATGAACATGAATATGCTTTGTGAGTAGTTACGTTTGTTCCTGAGGACATGGGAGAAGTCTTGCTATTGGTAGTCATGTGAATTTGGTATTCGTTCGATATTTTGATGAGATGTATGTTGTCTATCCTCTAGTGGTGTTATGTGGACGTCGACTACATGACACTTCACCATTGTTTGGGCCTAGAGGAAGGCATTGGGAAGTAATAAGTAGATGATGGGTTGCTAGAGTGACAGAAGCTTAAACCCTAGTTTATGTGTTGCTTCGTAAGGGGCTGATTTGGATCCATATGTTTCATGCTATGGTTAGGTTTACCTTAATACTTTTGTTGTAGTTGCGGATGCTTGCAATAGAGGTTAATCATAAGTGGGATGCTTGTCCAAGTAAGGGCAGCACCAAAGCACCGGTCCACCCACATATCAAATTATCAAAGTACCGAACGCGAATCATATGAACGTGATGAAAACTAGCTTGACGATAATTCCCATGTGTCCTCGGGAGCGCTTTTCTCTATATAAGAGTTTGTCCAGGCTTGTCCTTTGCTACAAAAAGGATTGGGACAACTTGCTGCACTTTATTTACTTTTGTTACTTGTTGCTCGTTACAAATTATCCTATCACAAAACTATCTGTTACCTATTATTTCAGTGCTTGCAGAGAATACCTTGCTGAAAACCGCTTATCATTTCCTTCTGCTCCTCGTTGGGTTCGACACTCTTACTTATCGAAAGGACTACGATAGACCCCCTATACTTTTGGGTCATCAAGACTCTTTTCTGGCGCCATTGCCGGGGAGTGAAGCGCCTTTGGTAGGTGGAAATTTTAAGGAAAAATTTATATAGTGTGCTGAAATTTACTGTCACGTGTTACTATGGAAAGTAATCCTCTGAGGGGCTTGTTCGGGGTATCTTCACCCCGACCATTAGAGCAAAGAGTTGCTCCTCAACCCACTGAACCTACTGAAAATGAAAATGAAAATTAAAATGTCCACTTTGAGATTCCTTCGGGTATGTTAGAAAAACTGCTAGCTAATCCTTTTTGCAGGAGATGGAACAAAGCATCCTGATGAGCACCTAATATATGTGGATGAAGTTTGTGGATTATTTAAGCTTGCAGGTATACCCGGTGATGTTATTAAGAAGAAGGTCTTCCCTTTATCTTTGAAGGGAGATGCATCGACATGGTATAGGCTATGTGATGGTACGAGATCATGGAACTACAAACGATTGAAATTGGAATTTCATCAGAAATTTTATCCTATGCATCTTGTTCATCGTGAGCGCAATTATATATATAATTTTTGGCCTCGCGAAGGAGAAAGCGTCGCTCAAGCTTGGGGGAGGCTTAAATCAATGTTATATTCATGCCCCAATCATGAGCTTCCAAGAGAAATATAGGCTTGGGTGAAAAGGATGTTGTTACTATAGGCTTGGGTGATATGTCTCATGAGTTTAATTTCTCTAAATTTAGTAGACAACACCGTGAAGAAGAATTGCCTAGTAAGGATGAAATTATTGGTCTTGCTTCTATTGCCATACCTCCTAGTGATCCTTTAGAACAATATTTGCTAGACCATGAAAATGATATGTTTATGAATGAAAGAAGGGAAATAGATGAAGTATTCTTTAAACAGGAACCTATCCTGAAACACAATTTGCCTGTTGAAATCCTAGGGGATCCTCCTCCACCCAAGGGTGATCCCGTGTTTGATCTTAAACCGTTACCTGATACTCTTAAATATGCTTATCTTGATGAGAAAAAGATATATCATGTTATTATTAGTGCTAACCTTTCAGAGCATGAAGAAGAGAGATTATTGAAAACTCTGAAGAAGCACTGTGCTGCTATTGGATATACTCTTGATGATCTTAAGGGCATTAGTCCCACTCTATGTCAACATAAAATAAATTTGGAAGAAGATGCCAAACCAGTTCGTGATCATCAACGACGGCTGAATCCTAAGATGAAGGAAGTGGTAAGAAAGGAAATACTAAAGCTCCTTGAGGCAGGTATAATTTATCCCGTTGCTGATAGTCAGTGGGTAAGTCATGTCCATTGCGTTCCTAAGAAAGGAGGTATTACTGTCGTTCCTAATGATAAATATGAATTGATTCCGCAAAGAATTATTACAGGTTATAGGATGGTAATTGATTTCCGCAAATTAAATAAGGCTACTAAAAAGGATCATTACCCCTTACCTTTTATCGATCAAATGCTAGAAAGATTATCTAAACATACACATTTCTACTTTCTAGATGGTTATTCTGGTTTCTCTCAAATACCTGTGTCAGCCAATGATCAATCAAAGACTACTTTTACTTGCCCTTTTGGTACTTTTGCTTATAGACGTATGCCTTTTGGTTTATGTAATGCACCTGCTACCTTTCAAAGATGCATGATGGCTATATTCTCTGACTTTTGTGAAAAGATTTGTGAGGTTTTCATGGACAACTTCTCCATGTATGGATCCTCTTTTGATGATTGCTTAAGCAACCTTGATCGAGTTCTGCAGAGATGTGAAGAAACTAATCTTGTCTTGAATTGGGAAAAGTGCCACTTTATGGTTAATGAAGGTATTGTCTTGGGGCATAAAGTTTCTGAAAGAGGTATTGAAGTTGATAAAGCCAAGGTTGATGCTATTGAAAAGATGCCATGTCCCAAGGACATCAAAGGTTATAAGAAGTCTCCTTGGTCACGCCGGTTTTTATAGGAGGTTCATTAAGGACTTCTCAAAATTTCTCGGCCTCTAACTAATTTATTACAAAAAGATATACCATTTGTTTTTATGATGGTTGTGTAGAAGCATTTGAAATACTTAAGAAAGCATTGATCTCTGCACCTATTATTCATCAACCTGATTGGAATTTACCCTTTGAAATTATGTGTGATGGTAGTGATTATGTTGTAGGTGTTGTTCTAGGTCAAAGAGTTGATAAGAAATTAAATGTTATTCAATATGCTAGTAAAACTCTAGACAATGCTCAAAGAAACCATGCTACTACTGAAAAAGAATTCCTAGCAGTTGTATTTGCTTGTGATAAGTTTAGTCCTTCTATTGTTGATTCTAAAGTAACTATTCACATGGATCATGCTGCTATTAAATATCTTATGGAAAAGAAAGATGCTAAACCTAGACTTATTAGATGGGTTCTCTTGCTACAAGAATTTGATCTGCATATTGTTGATAGAAAGGGAGCTGAGAACCCCGTTGCAGACAACTTGTCTAGGTTAGAAAATGTTCTTGATGACCCACTACCTATTGATGATAGCTTTCCTGATGAGCAATTAAATGTCATAAATGCTTCTCGTACTGCTCCATGGTATGCTGATTATGCTAATTATATTGTTGCTAAATTTATACCACCTAGTTTCACATACCAGCAAAAGAAAAAGTTTTTCTATGATTTGAGACATTACTTTTGGGATGACCCACATCTTTATAAAGAAGGATTAGATGGTGTTATTAGACGTTGTGTACCTGAGCATGAACAGGAACATATCCTACGCAAGTGTCACTCTGAGGCATATGGAGGACACCACGCTGGAGACAGAACTGCACATAAGGTATTGCAATCCGGTTTTTATTGGCCTACTCTCTTCAAGGATGCCCATAAGTTTGTCTTATCTTGTGATGAATGCCAAATAATTGGTAATATTAGTAGACGTCAAGAAATTCTTATGAATTATTCACTTGTTATTGAACCATGTGATGTTTGGGGCTTCGATTATATGGGACCTTATCCTGCCTCTAATGGATATATACATATTTTAGTTGCTGTTGATTACGTTACTAAGTGGGTAGAAGCTATTCCAACTAGTAGTGCTGATCATAACACTTCTATTAAAATGCTTAAAGAAGTTATTTTCCCGAGGTTTGGAGTCCCTAGATATTTAATGACTGATGGTGGTTCACATTTTATTCATGGTGCTTTTCGTAAAATGCTTGCTAAATATGATGTTAATCATAGAATTGCATCTCCTTATCACCCACAGTCTAGTGGTCAAGTAGAATTGAGTAATAGAGAGCTCAAATTAATTTTGCAAAAGACTGTCAATAGATCTAGAAAGAATTGGTCCAAGAAACTTGATGATGCATTATGGGCCTACAGAACTGCATATAAAAATCCTATGGGTATGTCTCCGTATAAAATGGTTTATGGAAAAGCATGTCACTTACCTCTCGAACTAGAACATAAGGCATATTGGGCTATTAATGAGCTCAATTATGATTTCAAACTTGCCGGTGAGAAGAGGTTATTTGATATCAGCTCATTTGATGAATGGAGAACCCAAGCTTATGAAAATGCCAATTTATTTAAAGAAAAAGTTAAAAGATGGCATGACAAAAGGATACAAAAGCGTGAGTTTAATGTAGGTGATTATGTTTTGCTATACAACTCTGGTTTAAGATTTTTTGCAGGAAAACTTCTCTCTAAATGGGAAGGCCCTTACGTTATCGAGGAGGTCTATCGTTCCGGTGCCATAAAAATCAACAACTTCGAAGGCACAAACCCGAAGGTGGTGAACGGTCAAAGAATCAAACATTATATCTCAGGTAATCCTATAAATGTTGAAACTAATGTTACTGAAACCGTAACCCCGGAGGACTACATAAGGGACACTTTCCGGAATGTTTCAGACTCCAAAAAGGAATAGGTATGTGGTACTATAAGTAAACCGACTCCAAAACAGTTCTAAAGGCAATATTTCTCCGTCTTGGAATATTTAGAAAAATAGAAAAATAAGAAGCAGTCCGGGAAGGACACGAGGCCTCCACGAGGGTGGAGGGCGCGCCCTACCCCTCTGGGCGCCCCCCTACCTCGTGGGCACCCCGTGTGCTCCCCGGACTCCGTTTTCTTGCACAATACGTATTTTGGTCGGTAAAAATTCATTATATATTCTCCCGAAGGTTTTGACTCCCGTATCACGCAATTGTCCTCTGCTCTTGTTTCGAGCTGTTTTCTGTCAGGGTTGTCAAGGCCAGGCATCATGTCGTCCCCCTCCTCCAACAATGGTGACAACGATGCTTGGCTAATGAAGATAGAGCTGAAGAGGGAAGAACCTATGGAGATCAACAAGGATGAAGGGATCAAGAAGGCCACGGAGGACCAAGTTCCGGCTGCAGGAGACACCCTTCAACTTGATCACAATCTTCTTACCCCAACTGAGATCGAAGCTTTCAAGAGGATTGAGTTAGCTCGTATACAAAACAAGTATCTCACCAGTGGAAATATTTTGTTGAAGGAGCATATTGTCGCACTCAAGGGCAATATCCGCATGTTGGAGGATCTCTTACGCTCGATGTGCGATTACCCATCATCAACAACTCCACCTCCTTCACCAGCAAAGGAGACATAATCACATGGGTATGGGCACTCCCCTTGGCAACTGCCAAGCTTGGGGGAGATGCCCCGGTATCGTATCACAATCACACTCCTATCTTTACCGTTTTTTCTTAGTTCGATCCTATTAGTAGTATCTTGATCTAGTAGAATAAAAGTTTTGGTATGATCTAGTTTTGAGTTTTGCTTTATGATCCCTTCTATGTAATCAAGTCCGTGAGCTATATAATAAAGATTAGTGTTGAGTCAAGGGCTTGACTATCTTGCTATGATCTTGAGTGAATAAAAGAAAAGAGAAAAGAATAAAAAGGAATAAAAATATCATATTGATCTTATTGAGAGTAATGACTTCACATAGAAAGAGTATGATGATTAAAAATTGTTGGGAGTTGGCAAACATAGCTTTGGTCATTGTTGCAATTAATAGGAAGTAATAAAGAAAGAGAGGTTTCACATATAAATATACTATCTTGGACATCTTTTATGATTGGGGGTACTCATTAAAATATGACATGCTAAAGAGTTGATGTTGGACAAGGAAGACAACGTAATGGGTTATGTTTTCTTATATCTGAGATAAAGTATATTGTCATGGATCATCCAACATGTTGAGCTTTCCTTTCCCCCTCATGCTAGCCAAATTCTTTGCACTAAGTAGAGATACTACTTGTGCTTCCAAATACCCTTAAACCAGTTTTGCCATGAGAGTCCACCATACCTACCTATGGATTGAGTAAGATCCTTCAAGTAAGTTGTTATCGGTGCAAGCAATAAAAATTGCTCTCTAAATATGTATGATTGATTGGTGTGGAGGAAATAAGCTTTATACGATCTTGTGATGTGGAAGAAATAAAAGCAACAGACTGCATAATAAAGGTTCATATCACAAGGGGCAATATAAAGTGACGTTCTTTCGCATTAAGATTTTGTGCATCCAACCCTGAAAGCGCATGGCAACCTCTGCTTCCCTCTGCGAAGGGCCTATCTTTTACTATTATCTTCTACCTTATGCAAGAGTCATGGTGATCTTCACCTTTCCTTTTTACATTTTATCCTTTGGCAAGCACGGGATGTTGGAAAGATCCTGATATATATATATATATATATATATATATATATATATATATATATATATATATATATATAAAATTGGATGTGGGTTAGCATGAGTTATTATTGTTGACATTACCCCTGAGGTAAAAGGTTGGGAGGCGAAACTATAAGCCCCTATCTTTCTTTGTATCCGATTAAAACTCCGTAACCACAAGTATTGCGTGAGTGTTAGCAATTATGAAAGACTAAATGATAGTTGAGTATGTGGATGTAACACCCCGGATGTAACTTTCCATATTTGTAACTCCAACTCTTGCCATTTTGGGCTATGTGTTATGATATTCCCTCCGTGGTTGGGTTTTGTCTTCGTTTTTGCATTTTGTCCATGTCATGCATTTCATATCATGTCATCATGTGCATCGCATTTGCATACGTGTTCGTCTCATGCATCCGAGCATTTTCCCCGTTGTCCGTTTTGGAATCCGACACTCCCACGTGCACCGGCGCACCCCTCTTGTCTCTTTTCGTGAGCGGGTGTTAAACGTTCTCGGGATGGACCGAGTCTTGCCAAGTGGCCTTGGTACACAACCGGTAGACCATCTGTCAAGTTTCGTTCCATTTGGAGGTCGTTTGATGCCCCAACGGTTAACCGGGTAACCGCAAAGGCCTTTTGTGTGTTGCAGCCAAACCCCCCTTCAAACAGCCCAATAACCCATCTAAGCCCCCTGCATGCTCTCGGTCGTTCGATCACGATCGTGTGGGCGAAAACCGCACTCCATTTGGAGTCTCCTAGCTCCCTCTACCTATAAATAAGTGACCCCCTGGATTTTTCGCGCAGACGAAACCCTAACCCCTTCCCCTCTCCGCCGCCGGACGCGTCCGTCCCGCGCCGGACGAACCCGCCGCCGCGCCCGCACCAATCCCGCGCCACCACCTGTCACCGCCGCCACCCACCGCCCGCGGCCCGGCGAGCCCGAGGAGGGCCCGCCCGAGCCCGTACGCCGCCCGCGCCCAGCAGCCTCTTCGTCTCCGCCGCGACCGCCGCCGCCTCCTCCACTCCCGCCGCCGCCCGCACCCGCGACCGCCCCGCCGCCCATCGCGCGCTCCTCCGCCGCCGCGCCCGTGGACACCTCCCGCCGTCCTGGCCCGTCCCCGCCATCCTCGCCCGTCCCCGCCGACCTTCGCCGCCGGTGCCGCCTCCCCCGACCTCGCTGGCAACGGGATCCGGCCGCCGTATTCCTCTCCTCCACTGCCTCGGTTCGCGTGCCATGGAACCCTAGATCTGGGATAAGGTTGACCCTGAAAATCCTCCAAGTCCCGAAGTTATCACATTCTGGTGCATTATTCATCATGGAATATCTCATTGCATACTGCTCTGTTTCATGCGCAGGATATATCGAAATGTTCATCAAGAGATGCTCCTCATTTTGTTCTACTGTGCCATGCTCATTTGAGTCCATCTTGATGCCCAAATCTCTGGTCCAAGAGTGCTATATGATGTTTACTGTTGTTATTTATCAGAACTTGATGTTTTGTTATTTTTGTTGCATTTGATGTGTGCTTCTTATGGGCATGAGCTCTACAGATGTTTTGATCTACGCCATGCCATCTTTAAAGAGGTGTATGCCATGTATTTTTGTGAACTATGTGGTGACTAGCACAAGCATGCAAACTAGGCTTCGTGATGTTTTTGTTTTCAGGGACTTAGAATTTTGCTAAGTCTGTTACTGCTGTTATTTTGTTGCCATGTATCCAGGTGTCTACAGTGAGATCCATGCTTCTTTTGGGCATGTTCAGTAAGTACGTTTTGTAGATATAATTGTGCTCTATCCATCAATGCCCCTGTTTGCAATTATGGAGTGACCTAGCATGTCTTAATCTTTCTCTACTTTTGCTATAAAATATTCCTCGCAGATTGTTAACATGATATTCAATTTTGCCAAGGTTGTTGTAGTTGATCCATACATGCTATGAACTTGCTCTTGCCATGGTTAGCTTCTTGAACATCCCATCTTGCTGTAGGTATGCTTGTTTTGTCATGCATTACTTTGTGATGATTGAATCAAGCTCACCAAGATGCTTTCTTAATTTTGTTAATGCCATGCTCTGTTTTGTGCCAAGTCTGAAACCTGTTAACGAAACTTGCTATGTTTACATGGGTGCCATCATATCTTCTGATCCCTTTTGGCTCATGGTCAGTAAGGGACTTTTCTTCTATGCATTTAGTAGATTCATGCCATGCCTTGTTTTGCTATGACAAGTTCCTGTAGCATGTGTTTTGCTTGCTCTGAACATACTTGGTTTGCCAAGTTGCTGCCTTGTTCATCCTTTTTCTTCCGGAGCACGCATACGCATCGCATATCATGTCTCGCATATCATGCATGTATTGCATCATATTGCTTGTGTATTTCCCGTGATTGATTGTGGTTCCATTGCTTGTGTTCTTGCTGTGGGTAGAGCCGGGAGACGAGTTCGTGAACGAGGAACCTGTTGAGTACGCTTATGAGGATCAAGCTTTCGACAACTCTGAGAACCTCGCAGGCAAGATGACCATACCCTCGAAATCACTTCTATCTTTGCTTTGCTAGTTGTTCGCTCTATTGCTATGCTGCGCTACCTACCACTTGCTATATCATGCCTTGTTGGGGATCGTTGCAGAAATTTAAAATTTTCTACGCATCACCAAGATTCATCTATGGAGTTTACTAGCAACGAGAAGGAAGGAGTGCATCTACATACCCTTGTAGATCGTAAGCGGAAGCGTTCAAGTGAACGGGGTTGATGGAGTCGTACTCGTCGTGATCCAAATCACTGATGACCGAGCGCCGAACGGACGGCACCTCCGCGTTCAACACACGTACAGAGCAGCGACGTCTCCTCCTTCTTGATCCAGCAAGGGGGAAGGAGAGGTTGATGGTGATCCAGCAGCACGACGGCGTGGTGGTGGAAGTAGCGGGGATCCCGGCAGGGCTTCGCCAAGCACAAGCGGGAGGGAGAGGTGTCACGGGAGGGAGAGGGAGGCGCCGGGGGCTGGGGTCCTGCTGCCCTCCCTCCCCCCCCACTATTTATAGGGGTCCTGGGGGGCGCCGGCCCCCTGGAGATCCCATCTGAGGGGGGGCGGCGGCCAAGGGGGGTGGCTTGCCCCCCACCCCCAGCGTTTCCAACCCTAGGCGCAGGGGAGGCCCAAGGGGGGCGCACCAGCCCACCAGTGGCTGGTTCCCCTCCCCACTTCAGCCCATGGGGCCCTCCGGGATAGGTGGCCCCACCCGGTGGACCCCCGGGACCCTTCCGGTGGTCCCGGTACAATACCGATAACCCCCGAAACTTTCCGGTTTGCCGAAACTCGACTTCCTATATATAATTCTTCACCTCCGGACCATTCCGGAACTCCTCTGACGTCCGGGATCTCATCCGGGACTCCGAAAAACTTTCGGGTTTCCGCATACTAATATCTCTACAACCCTAGCGTCACCGAACCTTAAGTGTGTAGACCGTACGGGTTCGGGAGACATGCAGACATGACCGAGACGACTCTCCGGTCAATAACCAACAGCGGGATCTGGATACCCATGTTGGCTCCCACATGTTCCACGATGATCTCATCGGATGAACCACGATGTCGAGGATTCAATCAATCCCGTATACAATTCCCTTTGTCAATCGGTACGTTACTTGCCTGAGATTCGATCGTCGGTATCCCAATACCTTGTTCAATCTCGTTACCGGCAAGTCACTTTACTCGTACCGTAATGCATGATCCCGTGACTAACCACTTGGTCACTTTGAGCTCATTATGATGATGCATTACCGAGTGGGCCCAGAGATACCTCTCCATCATACGGAGTGACAAATCCCAGTCTCGATTCATGCCAACCCAACAGACACTTTCGGAGATACACGTAGTGCACCTTTATAGCCACCCAGTTACGTTGTGACGTTTGGCACACCCAAAGCACTCCTACAGTATCCGGGAGTTGCACAATCTCATGGTCTAAGGAAATGATACTTGACAATTGGAAAAGCTCTAGCAAACGAACTACACGATCTTTGTGCTATGCTTAGGATTGGGTCTTGTCCATCACATCATTCTCCTAATGATGTGATCCCGTTATCAATGGCATCCAATGTCCATAGTCAGGAAATCATGACTATCTGTTGATCAATGAGCTAGTCAACTAGAGGCTTACTAGGGACACGTTGTGGTCTATGTATTCACACATGTATTACGATTTCCGGATAACACAATTATAGCATGAACAATAGACAATTATCATGAACAAGGAAATATAATAATAACCATTTTATTATTGCCTCTAGGGCATATTTCCAACAGTCTCCCACTTGCACTAGAGTCAATAATCTAGTTACATTGTGATGAATCGAACACCCATAGAGTTCTGGTGTTGATCATGTTTTGCTCTAGGGAGAGGTTTAGTCAACGGATCTGCTACATTCAGGTCCGTATGTACTTTACAAATATCTATGTCTCCATTTTGAACACTTTCACGAATGGAGTTGAAGCGACGCTTGATATGCCTGGTCTTCCTGTGAAACCTGGGCTCCTTGGCAAGGGCAATAGCTCCAGTGTTGTCACAGAAGAGAGTCATCGGGCCCGACGCATTGGGAATCACCCCTAGGTCGGTAATGAACTCCTTTATCCAGACTGCTTCCTGTGCTGCCTCTGAGGCCGCCATGTACTCCGCTTCACATGTAGATCCCGCCACGACGCTTTGCTTGCAACTGCACCAGCTTACTGCCCCTCCATTCAAAATATACACGTATCCGGTTTGTGACTTAGAGTCATCCAGATCTGTGTCGAAGCTAGCGTCGACGTAACCCTTTACGACGAGCTCTTCTTCACCTCCATATACGAGAAACATATCCTTAGTCCTTTTCAGGTACTTCAGGATATTCTTGACCGTTGTCCAGTGTTCCATGCCGGGATTACTTTGGTACCTTCCTACCAAACTTACGGCAAGGTTTACATCAGGTCTGGTACACAGCATGGCATACATAATAGACCCTATGGCCGAGGCATAGGGGATGACACTCATCTCTTCTCTATCTTCTGTCGTGGTCGGGCATTGAGCCGTGCTCAATTGCACACCTTGCAATACAGGCAAGAACCCCTTCTTGGACTGATCCATATTGAACTTCTTCAATATCTTGTCAAGGTATGTACTCTGTGAAAGACCAATGAGGCGTCTTGATCTATCTCTATAGATTTTGATGCCTAATATATAAGCAGCTTCTCCAAGGTCCTTCATTGAAAAACACTTATTCAAATAGGCCTTTATATCATTTCCCATCAACAGTATGTCATCCACATATAATATGAGAAATGCTACAGAGCTCCCACTCACTTTCTTGTAAACACAGGCTTCTCCATAAGTCTGTGTAAACCCAAACGCTTTGATCATCTCATCAAATCGAATGTTCCAACTCCGAGATGCTTGCACCAGCCCATAGATGGAGCGCTGGAGCTTGCATACCTTGTTAGCATTCTTAGGATCGACAAAACCTTCTGGCTGCATCATATACAATTCTTCCTTAAGAAAGCCGTTAAGGAATGCCGTTTTGACGTCCATTTTCCATATCTCATAATCATAGAATGCGGCAATTGCTAACATGATTCGAACGGACTTCAGCTTCGTTACGGGCGAGAAAGTCTCATCGTAGTCAACCCCTTGAACTTGTCGATAACCCTTAGCGACAAGTCGAGCCTTATAGATGGTTACATTACCATCCGCGTCTGTCTTCTTCTTAAAGATCCATTTATTTTCTATGGCTCGCCGATCATCGGGCAAGTCAGTCAAAGTCCATACTTCATTTTCATACATGGATCCTATCTCGGATTGCATGGCTTCAAGCCATTTGTTGGAATCCGGTCCCGCCATCGCTTCTTCATAGTTCGAAGGTTCACCGTTGTCTAACAACATGATTTCCAGGACAGGATTGTCGTACCACTCTGGTGCGGAACGTGTCCTTGTGGACCTACGAAGTTCAGCAGTAACTTGATCCGAAGCTTCATGATCATCATCATTAAGTTCCTCCCCAGTCGGTGTAGGCACCACAGGAACATCTTCCCGCGCTGCGCTACTTTCCGGTTCGGAAGGGGTGACTATCACCTCATCAAGTTCCACTTTGCTCGCACTTATTTCTTTCAAGAGAAACTCTTTCTCCAGAAAGGACCCGTTCTTGGCAACAAAGATCTTGCCTTCGGATCTGAGTTAGAAGGTATACCCAATGGTTTCCTTGGGGTATCCTATGAAGAAACATTTCTCCGACTTGGGTTCGAGCTTTCCAGGTTGAAGTTTCTTGACATAAGCATCGCATCCCCAAACTTTTAGAAACGACAGCTTAGGTTTCTTCCCAAACCATAATTCATACGGTGTCGTCTCAACGGATTTCGACGGAGCCCTATTTAAAGTGAATGCGGCAGTCTCTAAAGCATAGCCCCAAAATGAGAGCGGTAGATCGGTAAGAGACATCATAGATCGCACCATATCCAATAGAGTGCGATTACGACGTTCGGGCACACCATTTCGCTGAGGTGTTCCAAGCGACGTTAGTTGTGAAACGATTCCACATTTCCTTCAGTGTGTGCCAAATTCGTGACTTAAATATTCTCCTCCACGATCTGATCGTAAGAACTTTATTTTCTTGTCACGTTGATTCTCATCCTCACTCTGAAATTCCATGAACTTTTCAAAGGTCTCAGACTTGTGTTTCATTAGGTAGACATACCCATATCTACTTAAGTCATCAGTGAGAGTGAGAACATAACGATAGCCTCCGCGAGCCTCAACACTCATTGGACCGCACACATCAGTATGTATGATTTCTAATAAGTTGCTTGCTCGCTCCATTGTTCCGGAGAACGGAGTCTTGGTCATCTTACCCATGAGGCATGGTTCGCACGTGTCAAATGATTCGTAATCAAGAGACTCCAAAAGTCCATCTGCATGGAGCTTCTTCATGCGCTTGACGCCAATGTGACCAAGGCGGCAGTGCCACAAGTATGTGGGACTATCGTTATCAACTTTACATCTTTTGGTATTCACACTATGAATATGTGTAACATCGCGTTCGAGATTCATTAAGAATAAACCATTGACCAGCGGGGCATGACCATAAAACATATCTCTCATATAAATAGAACAACCATTATTCTCAGATTTAAATGAGTAGCCATCTCGCATTAAACGAGATCCAGATACAATGTTCATGCTCAAAGCTGGCACTAAATAACAATTATTGAGGTTTAAAACTAATCCCGTAGGTAAATGTAGAGGTAGCGTGCCGACGGCGATCACATCGACCTTGGAACCATTCCCGATGCGCATCGTCACCTCGTCCTTCGCCAGTCTCCGTTTATTCCGCAGCTCCTGTTTTGAGTTACAAATATGAGCAACCGCACCGGTATCAAATACCTAGGAGCTACTACGAGTACTGGTAAGGTACACATCAATTACATGTATATCACATATACCTTTGGTGTTGCCGGCCTTCTTGTCCGCTAAGTATTTGGGGCAGTTCCGCTTCCAGTGACCACTTCCCTTGCAATAAAAGCACTCAGTCTCAGGCTTGGGTCCATTCCTTGGCTTCTTCCCGGCAACTGGCTTACCGGGCGCGGCAACTCCCTTGCCGTCTTTCTTGAAGTTCTTCTTACCCTTGCCTTTCTTGAACTTAGTGGTTTTATTCACCATCAACACTTGATGTTCCTTTTTGATCTCCACCTCCGCTGATTTCAGCATTGAATATACCTCAGGGATGGTCTTTTCCATCCCCTGCATATTGAAGTTCATCACAAAGCTCTTGTAGCTTGGTGGAAGCGACTGAAGGATTCTGTCAATGACCGCGTCATCCGGGAGATTAACTCCCAGCTGAGACAAGCGGTTGTGCAACCCAGACATTTTGATATGGCCAATATCATTTTGCTCCTTTGATCTCCATCTTCGAGGCGCCATGATCATCTTCGTCACCGGCATGACACCATGATCTCCATCATCGTGTCTTCATGAAGTTGTCACGCCAACGATTACTTCTACTTTTATGGCTAACGTGTTTAGCAATAAAGTAAAGTAATTTACATGGCGTTATTCAATGACACGCAGGTCATAGAAAAAATAAAGACAACTCCTATGGCTCCTGCCGGTTGTCATACTCATCGACATGCAAGTCATGATTCCTATTACAAGAACATGATCAATCTCATACATCACATATATCTCATTCATCACATCCTTTTGGCCATATCACATCACAAGGCATATGCTGCAAAAACAAGTTAGACGTCCTCTAATTGTTGTTGCAAGTTTTTACGTGGCTTCTATAGGTTTCTAGCAAGAACGTTTCTTACCTACGTAAAACCACAATGTGATATGCCAATTTCTATTTACCCTTCATAAGGACCCTTTTCATCGAATCCGTTTCGACTAAAGTGGGAGAGACAGACACCCGCTAGCCACCTTATGCAACTAGTGCATGTCAGTCGGTGGAACCTGTCTCACGTAAGCGTACGTGTAAGGTCGGTCCGGGCTGCTTCATCCCACAATACCGCCGAAACAAGATAAGACTAGTAGTGGTGTCGTGGAATTATCACGGCAGATGTCCTCGAGCTAGGACTTAGTCGTGGAGCCATCGCTACTAGGAATCTTGAAGGGGTTAAGCGGGACAAGGAACACGAGGGTTTATACTGGTTCGGCCCCTTACGGTGAAGGTAAAAGCCTACGTCCAGTTGAGGTGGTATTGATTAGGGTTTCGATGACCAGGGAACTAAACTGCTATGCCTGGCTCTCGATCAGATCTTTCTTCTCCCAAAACCGCCGCCGGGTCGTCCGTTTATATAGAGAGGTTGATGCCCAGCGGCCCTCAGAGTCTCGGCCGGCTCATAAGAGTGTCCGGCTCGGACTCTCATCTATTCTTGCCTTACACTACAAGTTTTACTATAATGATGATTGTAACTACGGGCCTTAAGCCATATCCGGGTTTTAAGCCCATCGTTGGCCCACCGTCTTCACGCTTGTCGTCGGGCTTCTGGCGATGACCATTACGAGTAACCCGGCGCCTTCTGGCAGGTGACTCTAAGGTCTATATCCTCAACATTAGGCCCCAGATTGATTTGAGCCGTCTCATGTCAATCTCCAATCCCTTCGACAGAAAATCTCCGGCTTACAATCGTGTGAAGGCCATAACCCGGCGTGACGTCATCCTCTGGACTCCGGGTAATCCGCCATGACGTCATCTTCCATTAAGTCCATTTTTTACTCCACCATATCCGCAACGGATCTTATCTTTACTGCCATCCCAAAAATCGAGGCGTTTCGTGGGGAGATAACCACGCCGTGGTCTCCTCGTTTCTCGGGCCCACTTATGAGCTCGCCCTTATAAATAGGCCGGTCCGTCGGGTCTTCCTCACTCTCCCTCTTCTATCGTCTCCTTCCTCTCACTGCCCCCGTGCCTGCTCGAGCTCCGCCGCCGTCGCCGCCGCAACAGAGCTCCACGTCGTCGTCGTCCTTGGCCGCTGCATCACCTTGACTCGGTCCAGACAAACGGCAGCAACCTCCGCATCTCTTCAGCACCGGTAAGTCCTCGATACTCCATAGGGCAGATCCGCATTAGGGTTCCGTAGTTCATCCTCTGTTCTTCGTAGTTCGTCGCGGCCCTTGGTAAATTTGATTCTTACTGCCCCTTTTTGATCTTAGCTCTGTATAGAACCACTGCGGTACATGTTTAAGACCCATTTCACATGCAAGTAGCCCTCTTTTTACTGCATAAGAGCCTTGTTCGAGCCCAAGAACTTCTCATGTGTCTGCTTTAGGTCTAGAAATTTTTCCCTTTAGTCGACCATTTTGATCCGAAATTTTCACTGCGATATGTGAAACTTGTTTTCACCACACTTAGTAAAAAACTGCAATCATTGAATCATGGCGGTTTACATTTCCGGTTTAAAGAAACCACGTGCCGTAGAACCTTCCGGCTTAAAGAAAACCATGCGCCATAGAATTTTCCGGCTCATCTGTGATAAGGCCGTAGACAATCGAATTACTGTCAATACCTCGGGCGGCTTAAATAACCCGGTGCACTTAGATATATGTCATTAGTCCCCTTCATAAGCCGCCACATTAACATTGAACTGTAAATTTCCTCCGGCTTATAATTAAACCGGACGTTTCCTTTTATCATAGGCTGCCGACTTTCACCATGCCTCCCAAAGCTCCTAAAGCTCCCATCACTTGCAATTGGATGAGGTCCAATGTCACCGATGAGACACTAGCAGACTTTGTAAAGTCGGGTCATCTGCCCAAGAAATACGTCCTGTCCTACCGTGCCCCCGATCCATCAGAAGAGAGACCACAGCCAAGGGACGGGGAGGTGGTCATTTTTGCGGATCACATGAGCCGGGGCTTCGCACCGCCCGGCTCAAAGTTCTTTAGAGACGTGCTGAACTTCTTTGACCTGCGGCCACAAGATATAGGACCCAACTCGGTGTCCAACATATGCAATTTCCAAGTGTTCTGCGAGGTTTATCTTGGAGAAGAGCCCAGCCTGCTGCTCTTCAGAGAGCTCTTCTACCTGAACCGCCAGAACGAGTGCGCCAACGGGCCAAGTCTGGAACTAGGCGGCATCTCCATTCAGAGACGGAGAGACTGTCTTTTCCCTTACGTCGAGCCGCCGAGTCACCCAAAGGACTGGAATCTGACGTGGTTCTATTGCCAAGACACGTCACTGGCTGACGAGAGCCCACTGCCCGGCTTTCGCCCTTCACGACTGGAGACAACTCACCCGCTGTCTGGCAAGTTAACTCAGGCGGAACGCCAACCTCTGCTCCCCACCATCAACAAGATCAAGGCTCTCCTGGGCAATGGTCTCAACGGAATCGATCTGGTCCGGGTCTGGATCTCCTGGCGGGTGATCCCATTGAGCCGCCGCCCCAGCTTAATGTGCGAGTACACGGGCCGAAAGGATGACCCCCAGAGACACAGCCGCAACGATCTTCCTGAAGATGTTGCAGAGGATATGATCAAGGCTCTCTTGAGCGAGAGCCTGGCAGACTGCGGGAGGACCGGGTTAGCCCCCTTCTGCAAAACCAACCCAGCCCCAGCGGTAAACCTCTGATCTGAACATTTTATCTTCTTCTGTAGATAACCATCATCTGAATCTTTAAGAAATCATCCTTGTATTTTTCAGGCTGATGACAAGTTCTGGAAAGTCAAATATGACCACGAGGCAGCCAAGAAGTCCAGGAAGGCGAAGAAAGCCGCCAAGAGAGCCGCCCCTCGCAAGAAAGGAAGTAGGCCTACTACTTCAGAGCTGATGCAACTAAGCGATAGCTCTGAGTCAGAGGTAACCCCTGAACCTGTAAGTCCTTGCTGTATCTGTTGTTTATTTCTGTCCGTCTTACCAATACTTGTTCATCAATAGGAGGACACCGGAGCAAGTAACCCGGTGGTTGAAGAGGTAACGATACTTTCCTCCGACTCGGAGCCCTTGCCAAGGCTAAAAATCCAAAGGGTAACCCGGAAAGTAAGCTTTTCACATCCTTTAGCTTATCAAGACCCTCAATTTATTTTGAAGCGACAGGTTCATGAGAGCCGGCGGCACACCCGGACCGACAAAAACACTGACCTCTCCTCCGGGTTACCTGACGCATCGAGGAAACGCCGGACCGAGGTGATCTCAAAATTGTACCCTTTTCATCCTTTGGCGGGTGTTATACGCCAACCGCTTAATTCTTCTGACTCAAATTATCAGGAGACTTCCCCTTCTTCCGGCGACTCTATGCAGTCGAATCTGCCGGCTTTCAAGACCGTGCCCGGGTAATGATAATCATCTCATGTTGTACTTTGTCTTTACTTACACTATTGTGCTTAACCTTTCTGTCTTTCCAGTGCGCAGGCCAAGCTCACCAAGAGGGCGAAGAAGACCAAGCCGGTCAAAGAGCCGGATTTTCCTGAGCCGGAGGTAGCAGGTCAAGAACCGCCAGCTGCCTCTGCTCCTGAGGCCGCTGCTCCAACCAACAAGTCCATAGCAGAAGCTTCTGTTAACCCAGAGGCCTCCAGCTCGGCTCAACCAGCTGATGACCCAGACGTGGTAATCACCCGGACGGAATTTGTTGAGCCGGGGAGACCTACTGCGTTGGCCAAGTGTTCTGCCAAGGGGGAGCTACTACAGCCCCACCGGGTTAATCTGGACCTCACCAACTACGCCAACCTGAGCATCGGAGAGCTCATCTCCGGCTACGTCAGCCAAGTGCACAAGAGCCGGGATGCAGAGATCGCCATGGTGAACCAGATCCAGCAGAAGTCTGAGGTATTATTCTTCTGTCTTCTTACTTACTGCCTAGTTACCTTTACCATGCTAGCCCCCAAGTCGACGACTTATGATTGAATATGTGGTAGACTTAAGTTCCGACTTACTTCCATGAACCGGTGACTTGTAGATAGGAACATTCGATACACATTAGCCCCCAAGTGCCAAGTGTCTTTGCTTGGAAAGCGCTTGGGACTTTTAAATTTGCATAATAACTGTTCATGCTATAACCCGGAAATTATGCAGGCTGTTGGCAAGAAGTTTGAAGCGGACATCGCTGATCTCAAGACCTGTCTGAAGACGCAAGAGAAGGAGACCCGGAAAGCAAACGCCAAATTTGTGTCCAGCATTGCTGCACAAGAGAAGCTGAAGACAGACTTTGATGCTGAACGGAGAGCCTGGGCCGAAGAAAAGGCCACTCTGGTGAACCGGGCCAAACAGGCGGAAAAGGCCCTGTCAGAGAAGACGGCCGAGCTTGCCGGCTTAAAATGCCAAGTGTCCCAGATGGTTGCTGCAATCTTCGGTAAGTCATCCGCCGGCTTTCATCCAGTTTAAAATTTTAATGTGTCATAACCCATCATTAGCGGCGGCTCATCTTACTCTGTAACGCAGGTCCCAGAAGCGCCAACCTGAACCAAAGCGTGGTCACCAAGCTGAAGGCCGTGTACACCCTGGTGGAGCAACTCTACACCAGGTCACAGCGCGCCTTGGCTGTGGTGGCCCTATCCAATGAGGTGCCGACTCACCTGGCGGAAGTCCTTCGCCGGCTCGCCGTTCTTCCCCAACGTATCCAAGAACTGCGACGGGCCTCTGCAAGATCCGGAGCCATAGCAGCGCTAAGCCGGGCTAAGGCGTTCCTTCCAGAGCTAGACCCGGCGGACATCGCTCTGGGCTATCCCAGTTTGAAGGAAGACGGCACCTCATTCGACCAGAAGGACTTCGCAGCTTGCGTGAAGATCGTACGCCCGGTGGCCACTCTGATTGGCAATGATACAGATCTGACTAAGTATCAGCCGGGTTATGATGAGGAGAATCAGAGGATCCCTACTCCGCGCTATGAAGCCCTCAGCTTAATCCCGCCGACTCGCAAGCACGCCTTCGCCCCGGAGATTGACCCGGCGGGGTTGATTGACGAGGAAGCTCAATTTGAAGCTCTGAGCGGCATCGGCTGGAAGTCGTCAACCTTCCAGGTCTTGGGAACAGCCGGAGGAGAGGAGAGAGATGAGCCGGGGACTTCAACCCAGCAGGCATCGTAACTCTGTAGGCGGCTTATCAAACAATGCTTCACCCCTTTTGGACTCGATGAGTCTTGTAATAGAGTAGGATCAACACTCTAACCTTGCCGTGCCATCGTGCACGTATTGAATGCTGAAGTCCATTGAAATTGCCTCCTTTATATGTCCCCGGGTCATTCATTTTCCTTAGTCTCAAATAATTGCCCTTACTATCCTGCATAAAACGAAAAATCACAAGTCTCTAGGCGGCTTACCGCACTAAGAATCGTAGGCTTAGACATATAACCCGGAAGATGAATCAAAAAAGACTGGTCCTCAACCATGTATTCGACATTCCCGTAATAACACACTTATCGGCCTGTAAACACACTACCGGCTTTATATAACCCGGGAAATAAGGTTGGTACCTCAACTCCGGTTTACCAGTCTTAAGAACGCTAATTGTATTCAGCTAGTACTGTAGACCAAAGCCTTAAGCCGGCAGGGTGAGACCCGCCGTGCATACTTGAAATAATCGGAAGAACTTGCTATAACTTAACAAAACTTAGAGGCTTCCGGTTCGAATACGACCAGAGACCCGTCCCAAAGGGGTTATGCTAAGATTCGAATACGATCATATAGCCCGCAGTGGGTGTGGCGATGCCAATCAAGAGGGTACCGACAGCTATGTTCTCTTTGGTTCGAATACGACCCATGTTTGAACAGGAAGCCCCCAAATGACTTAGAATTGTTTAACGACGCTGATTCGAATACGATCCACGTCGGTTCCCAAAGCGGTTAAATGGGTATCGACAACTATGTTCTCTTTGGTTCGAATACGACCTATGTTTGAACAGGAAGCCCCCAGGTGACCTTATTGCCTACGGCTAGATTCGAATGCGATCATAAGCCGGATTCTCCTTCAAGTTATCATGTAATCTTGCAATCAAAACAACACGTGCACATTTGGAGGAGAAAAAATTACGGAGGTCCTGCTTTATTGCTTATCATAATATATACATGGCTTAGAGAAATATGTACATTACGAGAGCCGGCGGCTCAAGTGTAATAAGGCCGAAGCTGAGCTATGTTCCACGGCCAACGGGTCTCCTCCTCCTACTTACGTGAATCTTTATGCTCCCGAACGTCGATAAGGTAGTATGACCCGTTGTGCAAGTTCTTGCTGACCACAAAGGGTCCTTCCCAAGGCGGGGATAGCTTGTGTGTATCCGTCTGATCCTGGATGAGCCGGAACACCAGGTCACCTTCTTGGAAGACCCGAGATTTAACCCGGCGACTATGATAGCGGCGCAGGTCTTGTTGGTAAATTGCTGAGCGAGCTGCTGCCACATCACGCTGTTCGTCCAGCAAGTCAAGAGCATCCTGGCGCGCCTGTTCATTATCCGCCTCGACATAAGCCGCCACTCAAGGCGAGTCATGACGGATGTCACTTGGGAGTACTGCTTCTGCCCCATAAACCATGAAGAAAGGCGTGAACCCTGTAGATCTGTTAGGAGTAGTGTTGATGCTCCATAACACGGAGGGCAACTCCTCCACCCAACAACCCGGTGTCCGTTGCAAACGGACCAAAAGCCGGGGCTTGATGCCCTTCAGGATCTCCTGATTAGCTCTCTCAGCTTGACCATTGGATTGAGGATGAGCTACTGATGAAACATCAAGTCTAATATGCTCTCGTTGACAAAACTCCTCCATGGCGCCCTTGGACAAATTGGTACCATTGTCAGTTATAATGTTGTGTGGAAAGCCAAAGCGAAAGATCACCTTTTTCATAAACTGAACTGCCGTGGTTGCATCACACTTGCTAACTGGCTCTGCTTCAACCCACTTGGTAAACTTGTCAACTGCCACCAAGAGGTGGGTCTTCTTATCCTTAGACCTTTTAAAAGGCCCAACCATATCAAGCCCCCAGACCGCAAAGGGCCAAGTAATTGGGATCATCCTCAGCTCCTGAGCCGGCACATGAGCCCGTCGCGAGAACCTTTGGCAACCATCACATTTACTGACCAAGTCCTCCGCATCAGCATGAGTCGTCAGCCAATAGAAACCATGACGAAAAGCCTTGGCCACAAGAGACTTTGAGCCGGCGTGATGACCACAATCCCCTTCATGAATCTCACGCAAGATCTCTTGACCTTCCTCAGGGGAGACACAACGCTGGAATGCTCCCGTAACACTGCGGTGATGCAACTCGCCATAGATAACGATCATTGACTTGGCCCGCCGGGTTATTTGTCTGGCCAAAGTTTCATCCTTAGGTAACTCTCCCCGGGTCATGTAAGCCAGATAGGGCATTGTCCAGTCCGGTATGATGTGGAGAGCCGCCACCAGTCGTGCCTCCGGGTCAGGGACAGCCAAGTCTTCCTCTGTAGGCAACTTAATAGAAGGATTATACAGGACATCCAGGAAATTATTAGGCGGAACCGGCTTTCGCTGAGAGCCCAGCCGGCTTAAAGCATCAGCCGCCTCGTTCTTCCTGCGATCGATGTGCTCTACTTGGTAACCCTGAAAGTGTCCAGCAATGGCATCAACCTCACGGCGATAAGCCGCCATGAGAGGGTCCTTGGAGTCCCACTTTCCTGATACTTGTTGAGCCACCAAATCTGAGTCGCCGAAGCACCTTACTCGGCTCAAATTCATCTCCTTAGCCATCCGAAGGCCGTGGAGCAAGGCCTCATACTCAGCCGCATTTTTAGTGCAAGGAAACATCAATTGTATCACATAATGGAACTTGTCACCTTTAGGGGAAGCCAACACGACTCCAGCCCCCGAGCCCTCCAACTGCCTGGACCCATCAAAGTGAATAGTCCAGTATGTGTTATCCGGCTTTTGCTCGGGCACTTGTGACTCTGTCCAATCATTGATGAAATCCACCAAGGCCTGCGACTTAACAGCAGTGCGTGGCACGTATTTCAGACCATGGGGTCCGAGCTCTATAGCCCACTTAGCCACTCTCCCTATGGCCTCTCTGTTTTGAATGATATCACCAAGAGGGGCAGAACTGACCACAGTGATGGGATGACCCTGGAAATAATGCTTGAGCTTCCGGCTCGCCATGAACACACCATAAACAAGCTTCTGCCAATGTGGATACCGCTGTTTGGACTCGATGAGCACTTCGCTGACATAATAAACCGGCCGTTGAACCGGATGCTCCTTACCCTCTTCCTTGCGCTCCACCACCACAGCCACACTGACGGCTCGTGTGTTCGCCGCCACATACAGTAATAAGGGCTCCTTATCAACCGGAGCAGCAAGGACCGGGGGCTCTGCCAGCTGTTTCTTCAAATCCTCAAAAGCGGTATTGGCTGCATCATTCCAGACAAAGTTATCAGTTTTCTTCATCAACTGATATAATGGCATGGCCTTCTCACCCAAACGGCTTATAAACCGGCTCAAAGCAGCGATGCGACCCGCCAAGCGCTGAACGTCATTTATACACGCCGGCTTAGCCAGGGAGGTGATGGCCTTGATCTTCTCCGGGTTAGCTTCAATGCCTCTGTCAGAAACCAAGAAACCCAAGAGTTTGCCTGCAGGAACACCAAAAACACACTTGGCCGGGTTAAGCATCATCTTGTAAACCCGGAGATTATCAAAGGTTTCCCTTAAATCATCTATCAGGGTTTCCTCCTTTATGGACTTAACCACAATATCGTCCACATAAGCATGAACATTGCGCCCAATCTGGTTATGAAGACAGTTCTGCACACAACGCTGATAAGTCGCCTGTGCACACTTGAGTCCAAAGGGCATAGACACATAGCAGAAGGCTCCAAAGGGAGTGATGAATGCCGTCTTCTCCTGGTCCTTAACTGCCATTTTAATCCGATGATATCCGGAATAAGCATCCAAGAAACTTAAGCGCGCACAACCTGCCGTAGCATCAATAATTTGATCAATATGGGGAAGGGCAAAAGGATCAGCCGGACACGCCTTGTTTAAGTCCGTGTAGTCCACACACATCCGCCAAGTGCCGTTCTTCTTGAGTGCGAGCACTGGGTTAGCTAACCACTCTGGGTGAAAGACTTCAACGATAAACCCGGCTGCCAAGAGCCGGGCCACCTCTTCACCAATACCTTTCCGCCTCTCTTCATTAAACCGCTGAAGGAATTGCCTGGCCGGCTTAAATTTCGGATCGACATTGAGAGTGTGCTCAGCGAGTTCTCTAGGTACACCTGGCATGTCAGACGGTTTCCATGCAAAAATGTCCCTATTCTCACGGATGAACTCGATGAGCGCGCTTTCCTATTTCGGATCCAGATTGGCACTGATGCTGAACTGCTGAGATGAATCTCCTGGAACGAAATCAACAAGTTTAGTCTCATCAGCCGACTTAAATTTCATTGCTGGCTCATGCTGCGTAGTCGGCTTTTTCAGAGAGGTCATATCTGTTGGGTCAACATTGTCCTTGTAAAACTTCAACTCTTCCGTTGCGCAAACAGATTCTGCATAAGCCGCATCGCCTTCCTCACACTCCAAGGCTACCTTCCGGCTGCCGTGAACCGTAATGGTCCCATTATGACTCGGCATCTTGAGCTGTAAATATACGTAACACGGCCGTGCCATGAACTTGGCGTAAGCCGACCGCCCAAATATGGCATGGTATGGACTTCTTATCCTGACCACCTCAAAGGTCAATTTTTCCACCCTGTAGTTGTGCTCATCTCCAAAGGTCACTTCCAACTCGATCTTGCCGACTGGATAAGCCGACTTACCAGGTACCACACCGTGGAAAACAGTGTTTGACTGGCGGAGGTCCTTATCAATTAACCCCATACGGCGAAAAGTCTCATAATAGAGGATGTTAATACTGCTGCCTCCGTCCATAAGCACCTTAGTGAACTTATATCCTCCCACCTGAGGAGCCACCACCAAGGCCAAGTGACCCGGATTATCCACCCGGGGAGGGTGATCCTCCCAACTCCACACTATAGGCTGCTCAGACCACCGCAAGTAGCGTGGAACTGCCGGCTCGACAGCATTCACAGCCCTCTTATGAAGCTTCTGATCTCGCTTACACAGACTGGTGGTAAACACATGATACTGTCCACCGCTAAGCTGCTTTGGATTGGTCTGATAACCCCCTTGCTGTTGTTGATGGCCCTGGTTAGACTGCTGATTAAAGCCCCCTTGACCGTTCTGAGGATTAGAACTTGAGCCGCCGCCCGGGCCATTGTTGCCGTCGAAGGTGTTGGAATTCTTAAAGGCTTTCATGATTGCACAGTCCTTCCATAGATGAGTTGCCGGCTTCTCCCTAGAGCCATGCCTTGGACAAGGCTCATTCAACAGCTGCTCGAGAGTCGGGCCTGACCCGCCGCCTCGGGGAGGTGGCCTCCCTTTGCGTCGCTGATTATTCCCCTGCGAGCTGGTGTTGGCCACGAACTCTAGGCTGCCATCCGCCTTACGCTTGCCACCACCTTGGTTCCCCGGGTTATGCTGATGACCCTTGCCATTGTCGTTCTTCTTTCCCTTCCCTGTCCTTTCATCGTCTGAAGGGGGGTCCTTGGTACCATCAGAATCGGCGTACTTGACAAGAGCCGCCATCAGTGTACCCATATCATTGCAGTCGCGCTTAAGCCGCCCGAGTTTCATCTTCAGGGGCACGAAACGACAATTCTGCTCCAACATTAAGACTGCAGAGCCGGCATCCATCTTATCTGATGAATGTATGATTTCCTTAACCCGGCGAACCCAATGTGTCGTAGATTCACCCTCCTGCTGCTTACAGTTAGTCAAATCCACAATTGACATAGACTGCCTACAGGTATCCTTGAAGTTTTGGATGAACCGGGCTTTCAGCTCAGCCCAAGACCCGATGGAATTCGGTGGTAGCCCCTTCAACCAAGTGCGGGCAGTCCCATCTAACATCATGGTGAAGTACTTGGCCATTGCCGCTTCACTGACCTCCAGCAGTTCCATGGCCATCTCGTAACTCTCGATCCAGGCTGCGGGTTGTAAGTCAGCTGTGTAATTAGGCACCTTCCTAGGGCCTTTGAAGTCCTTGGGCAGACACTCATTGCGGAGAGCCGGCACCAAGCAAGGGACACCTCCAGTCCTGGTAGGGATACCCACGTCGACGGAAGCCGTCGGATAAGCCGGGGGAGTCTGGTAAGCCATCAACTGAGGCACCTGCTCTGCCTCTTGCCGTGCTCTGTCTTGATCTGCTGCGTGAAAGGCTCCATTATAAGTCGGGCCATGGCCAGGGGGCGGGTCATGGCGTCGGACATTACTTGAGCCGGTCGTGGAGACCATGTGTCTGCTATAACTCGGGCTCCGTCCTGGACGAGGGGTCGAGTGGATCCTGTCCCGGCTGTAAGAGTATGCCTCTTGCTGCGCCAGCGCTGTCTGAAGGACTTCTCTGACCCGCCGGGTTTCAATAGCCGTTGGAGAGTCGCCATCGATTGGGAGAGCCGCCAGCCATGCTGCTGCGGCGACCATGTTTTCCAGCGGGTTAGCATAATGACCCGGTGGTATTGGTACATACTGAGGCGGGGCAGGGTTCACCCGGGGAGGCCCCATAATAGGGGTCCCAGACCCGGGCACTACGGCTCCCGGCGGGTTACTAGTCCCTGCACCCGGCGTGTTAAAGAGGTTCCGAGGATCGTAGACCGGAGGGAGTCGAGATTGGGCCTTTTGATGCCTCCTTCTCATGACCTCATTGGACGCGTTCTGATCCATCGTGAGCTGGAAGGACTGCGCCTGAATCAACTGAGTCTGGGCGTCGAGAGCCGCCCTCTCCGCTGCCATCCTGATCCCTTCCGCTGCTAGCTCCTCCTTCGCTTTCACCAGATCTAACTTTAACTGTGCCACCTCCGCGTCATGCTGGGCTTGATCCGTCGGGTCAACCGTGGCGGTTAACAGGGCCGTCATCTTGTCCGTGAGATCCATCAGCACTTGAGCCGGCGAGGGCACCGGGTTTCCTGCCCCAGCAGCAGGGTTCTGAATAGGCTGCACACCGGCCATGAAGATTCCAACCCGGCTCGGCGGCTCAAACGGGTCCAGAATACTGTCACCATCGGAACAACCCATGAGCCTACCATCTTGAAGTTGATACAACTAGTTTGACTCATCTGTGGACGACTCGCCGTCAGAGCCGGCGGCCGCCTCATCATCAGATCCAGATCCATCAGAAAGCCCTCCATGGATACATCCCACAAAAGCATGCTTTAAGGCAGGCAGGGCCCGGGCGGGTCGTGCACGCTGAGCCGTCTCGATGAGATCGGCGCAAAGATCCGGCTCAGGGCCCGGCTCACCAATCTTTCCAATGAAAACATGAATTCCGCTGAAGGGGACCCGGTACCCGTACTCAATTGAGCCGGCATCGGGGCCCCAGTCTGCATCGTCGATGTAGAGCTTGCCGCGACGACTCTTGGTCATCCGGCCCACAGCGTATCCCTTGAGCCCTTCGAAGCTGCCCTTCAAGAACTCAAATCCACCGTGCGCCAGCCCCACGGTGGGCGCCAACTGTCGTGGAATTGTCACGGCAGATGTCCTCGAGCTAGGACTTAGTCGTGGAGCCATTGCTACTAGGAAGCTTGAAGGGGTTAAGCGGGACAAGGAACATGAGGGTTTATACTGGTTCGGCCCCTTACGGTGAAGGTAAAAGCCTACGTCCAGTTGAGGTGGTATTGATTAGGGTTTCGATGACCAGAGAGCTAAACTGCTATGCCTGGCTCTCGATCAGATCTTTCTTCTCCCTAAACCGCCGCCGGGTCGTCCCTTTATATAGAGAGGTTGACGCCCAGCGGCCCTCAGAGTCCCGGCCGGCTCATAAGAGTGTCCGGCTCGGACTCTCATCTATTCTTGCCTTACACTACAAGTTTTACTATAATGATGATTGTAACTACGGGCCTTAAGCCATATCCGGGTTTTAAGCCCATCTTTGGCCCACCGTCTTCACGCTTGTCATCGGGCTTCTGGCGATGACCATTACGAGTAACCCGGCGCCTTCTGGCGGGTGACTCTAAGGTCTATATCCTCAACAAGTGGCAAGAAAAATTGACAACATCTACGCCCACAACTGCTTTGTGTTCTACTCGTGCATAGTAACTACGCATAGGCCTGGCTCATGATGCCACTGTTGGGGATCGTTGCAGAAATTTAAAATTTTCTACGCATCACCAAGATTCATATATGGAGTTTACTAGCAACGAGAAGGAAGGAGTGCATCTACATACCCTTGTAGATCGTAAGCGGAAGCGTTCAAGTGAACGGGGTTGATGGAGTCGTACTCGTCGTGATCCAAATCACCGATGACCGAGCGCCGAACGGACGGCACCTCTGCGTTCAACACACATACAGAGCAGTGACGTCTCCTCCTTCTTGATCCAGCAAGGGGGAGGGAGAGGTTGATGGAGATCCAGCAGCACGACGGCGTGGTGGTGGAAGTAGCGGGGATCCCGGCAGGGCTTCGCCAAGCACAAGCGGGAGGGAGAGGTGTCACGGGAGGGAGAGGGAGGCGCCAGGGGCTGGGGTCCTGCTGCCCTCCCTCCCCCCCACTATTTATAGGGGTCCTGGGGGGGCGCCGGCCCCCTGGAGATCCCATCTGAGGGGGGCGGCGGCCAAGGGGGTGCTTGCCCCCACCGCCCAGCGTTTCCAAACCCTAGCGCAGGGGAGGCCCAAGGGGGGCGCACCAGCCAACTAGTGGCTGGTTCCCCTCCCCACTTCGGCCCATGGGGCCCTCCGGGATAGGTCCCAGTACAATACCGATAACCCCCGAAACTTTCCCGGTGGCCGAAACTGGACTTCCTATATATAATTCTTCACCTCTGCACCATTCCGGAACTCCTCGTGACGTCCGGGATCTCATCCGGGACTCCGAACAACTTTCGGTTTTCCGCATACTAATATCTCTACAACCCTAGCATCACCGAACCTTAAGTGTGTAGACCCTACGGGTTCGGGAGACATGCAGACATGACCGAGACGACTCTCCGGTCAATAACGAACAGCGGGATCTGGATACCCATGTTGGCTCCCACATGTTCCACAATGATCTCATCGGATGAACCACGATGTCGAGGATTCAATCAATCCCGTATACAATTCCCTTTGTCAATCGGTACATTACTTGCCCGAGATTCGATCGTCGGTATCCCAATACCTTGTTCAATCTCGTTACCGGCAAGTCACTTTACTCGTACCATAATGCATGATCCCATGACTAACCACTTGGTCACTTTGAGCTCATTATGATGATGCATTACCGAGTGGGCCCAGAGATACCTCTCCGTCATACGGAGTGACAAATCCCAGTCTCGATTCGTGCCAACCCAACAGACACTTTCGGAGATACCCGTAGTGCACCTTTATAGCCACCCAGTTACGTTGTGACGTTTGGCACACCCAAAGCACTCCTACGGTATCCGGGAGTTGCACAATCTCATGGTCTAAGGAAATGATACTTGACAATTGGAAAAGCTCTAGCAAACGAACTACACGATCTTTGTGCTATGCTTAGGATTGGGTCTTGTCCATCACATCATTCTCCAAATGATGTGATCCCGTTACCAATGACATCCAATGTCCATAGTCAGGAAATCATGACTATCTGTTGATCAACGAGCTAGTCAACTAGAGGCTTACTAGGGACACGTTGTGGTCTATGTATTCACACATGTATTATGATTTCCGGATAACACAATTATAGCATGAACAATAGACAATTATCATGAACAAGGAAATATAATAATAACTATTTTATTATTGCCTCTAGGGCATATTTCCAACATGCCTCCCATATTGCCATGTCAAGCCTCTAACCATCCTTTCCTAGCAAACCGTTGTTTGGCTAAGTTACCGCTTTTTGCTCAGCCCTTCTCATAGCGTTGCTAGTTGCAGGTGAAGTTGAAGTTGGTTCCATGTTGGAACATGGATATTTTGGAATATCACAATATCTCTTATTTAATTAATGCATATATATATATTTGGTAAAGGGTGGAAGGCTCGGCCTTATGCCTGGTGTTTTGTTCCACTCTTACCACCCTAGTTTCCGTCATACCGGTATTATGTTCCTTGAGTTTGCGTTCCTTACGCGGTTGGGTGATTTATGGGACCCCCTTGACAGTTCGCCTTGAATAAAACTCCTCCAGCAAGGCCCAACCTTGGTTTTACCATTTGCCACCTAAGCCTTCTTCCCTTGGGTTTTCGCGAGCCCGAGGGTCATCTTTATTTAAGGCGTGAAGAACCAGTCGGAGTACCGCACTTTAGGGGCAGTTGTCACTTATGATTGTCGGAATTTAATGGCAAGCTTTGGAAGGGCGAGGATGATGCACCGGGGGCGAGAAGCAGATTCACATGAACACTTGGTCGATTTTGTTCTATTGAAGGGCCTGAGAGGTCAAGGGGAACCACCCCTTATTTCCCGGTTCAGTTCTTGTAAAGGATATGATAATCATTTAAACAAAGTTGTCAAATTTAAAGAAAAATAATCTTCCAATGTTGAAAAACATTAAGGATTTGCACATTTGTGCTTGATCATGAAGTGAAATGGACCACAAAGGGACATTTTAACTTGTTTTATTGAGAGGGCATGAGAAGTCTGAAGGGATCATCTTCCTTGGCCCGTGATAATACAAAAGGTGTCTTTATATATATGTTTGTTTTCATAGAGTATGAGAGAGATGGAGATGAATTATGTCGACGTCCAAAAAGAATAGCTTGAAGACCCTTGGATTTTTTATGGCAGCGCACGGGCACCTTCCAAAGACAAGGGTCTTCGGGCGATGTCTTTTGCACGTGCACCTAACATACTAAATCCAGCTTTGACCTTATCATTTGTTTGATTCATTTATATGCATGCATTGTAGCCCGTAGCAACGCATAGGCGTTTTACTAGTATTATCAAATACTCGGAGCGCGATAAAATCATGAGTTTTTTACACGACGTGGGCACATGTGCTATAGGACTGATGGTAATTTTTCATAATTTTTCGTGATGGAGAAGTATCTGAACACTTCCCTCTACGCGGATTGCTCTTCGCGTGTCTACGATTGTGGCCGGCGGCCTACGGGGGCTAGCATGCTGCCAAATCTTGCGTAGGCGGCCTCTCACAAGTCTGGAAGTGTTGTGGCGGTTGCAAACGCCCGGTTTGCGTCTCTGGGGTGTGCCCCACCTCACGGACGGTGCCGCCGCCGGCACCTGGAGGGGGGAAACGGACGCGTCGGGTCTACACAGAGGGGATCTTGCTGCGGGTCTGGCCCGGATGTTGCTCCAAAGTGTTCCTATGGGCAGACCTAACACAACCGGGTGGATAGGTCCACTGCTCAAAGCCCGTCCGTGCAAAGTCAAAGGGCTAGATCCCGTGGTCAAACGCTACAGGGTTAGGCGGGACGGGGGCCCATGGGGGGTAGCAATGCCACCGGAGCATCGCACCGGGCCCACATACATGCGGGGTGGTGTGGTGGCATGTCCGAAGAGGTGGCACGCGTCTCCGGGGTGTGCCCCCCCCCCCTCACGGACGGCGATGGCACGGTAGTAGACATTCTGCGGTAACGATGCGGCGTGAATATTATTAAATACTCTGAGCGCGATAAAATCACGAGTTTTTTACACGACATGGGCACATGTGCTATAGGACTGATGGTAATTTTTCATAATTTTTTGTGATGGATAAGTATCTGAACACTTCCCTCTACGCGGATTGCTCTTCGCGTGTCTACGACTGTGGCTGGCGGCCTCCGGGGGCTAGGATGCCGCCAAATCTTGCGTAGGCGGCCTCTCACAAGTCTGGAAGTGTTGTGGCGGTTGCAAACGTCCGGTTTGCATCTCCGGGGTGTGCCCCACCTCACGGACGGTGCCGCCGCCGGCACCTGGAGGGGGGAAACGGACGCGTCGGGTCTACACGGAGGGGATCTTGCTGTGGGTCTGGCCCGGATGTTGCTCCAAAGTGTTCCTATGGGCTGACCTAACACAATCGGGTGGAGAGGTCCACTAGTCAAAGCCTGTCCGTGCAAAGTCAAAGGGCTAGATCCCGTGGTCAAACGCTACAGGGTTAGGCGGGACGGGGCCCCTGGGGGGTAGCAATGCCACCGGAGCGTCGCACCGGGACCTCATACATGCGGGGTGGTGTGGTGGCATGTCCGAAGAGGCGGCACGCGTCTCCGGGGTGTGCCCCCCCTCACGGACGGCGATGACACGGTAGTAGACGTTCTGCGGTAACGATGCGGCGTGAATATTATTAAATACTCGTAGCGCGATAAAATCATGAGTTTTTTACACGACGTGGGCACATGTGCTATAGGAATGATGGTAATTTTTCATAATTTTTCATGATGGAGAAGTATCTGAACACTTCCCTCTACGCGAATTGCTCTTCGCGTGTCTACGACTGTGGCCGGCGGCCTCCGGGGGCTAGCATGCCACCAAATCTTGCGTAGGCGGTTTCTCACAAGTCTGGAAGTGTTGTGGCGGTGCAAACGCCCGGCACGCGTCTCCGGGGTGTGCCCCCCTCACGGACGGCGTCGCCGCCGGCACACGGATGGGGGAAATGGATGCGTCGGGTCTACACGGAGGGGATCTTGCTGTGGGTCTGGCCCGGATGTTTCTCCAAAGTGTTCCTATGGGCTGACCTAACACAACCGGGTGGAGAGGTCCACTGGTCAAAGCCCGTCCGTGCAAAGTGATGTCTACTACACAACCTTCTTCTTGTAGACGTGAGAGCTTATCCTTCGTTGACCGTGAGAGCTTATAATGGGCTAAGTTGGGACACCCCTGCAGGGTATTATCTTTCAAAAGCCATGCCCGCGGTTATGAGGCAGATGTGAATTCGTTAATGTCCGGTTGTAGAGAACTTGACACTTGACTTAATTAAAATACATCAACCGTGTGTGTAGCCGTGATGGTCTCTTTTCGGCGGAGTCCGGGAAGTGAACACGGTTTGAGTTATGTATGAACATAAGTAGTTTCAGGATCACTTCTTGATCATCTCTAGCTTCGCGACCGTTGCGTTGCTTCTCTTCTCGCTCTCATTTGCATATGTTAGCCACCATATATGCTTAGTGCCTGCTGCAGCTCCACCTCATTACACCATCCTTTCCTATAAGCTTAAATAGTCTTGATCTCGCGGGTGTGAGATTGCTGAGTCCTCGTGACTCACAGATTCTACCAAAACAGTTGCAGGTGCCGACGATACCAGTGCAGATGACGCAACCGAGCTCAAGTGGGAGTTCGACGAGGAACGTGGTTGTTACTATGTGTCGTTTCCTGATGATCAGTAGTGGAGCCCAGTTGGGACGATTGGGGATCTAGCATTTGGGGTTATCTTATTTTCACTTGGATTTGACCGTAGTCGGTCTATGTGTGGATTTTGGATGATGTATGAATTAATTTATGTACTGTGTGAAGTGGCGATTGTAAGCCAACTCTCGTTATCCCATTCTTGTTCATTACATGGGATTGTGTGAAGATGACCCTTCTTGCAACAATACCTACAATGCGGTTATGCCTCTAAGTCGTGCCTCGACACGTGGGAGATATAGCCGCATCGTGGGTGTTACAAGTTGGTAATCAGAGCCATCCCCGACTTAGGAGCCCCCCTTCTTGATCGAATCGCTGGCGTTTGTGAGTCTAGAACAAAAATGTTTTGAGTCTTAGGATTATATATATCGGAGAGTAGGATTCTTTTTACTCCTCAGTCCCTTCGTCGCTCTGGTGAGGCCTCCGGACGTAGAAGTTTTGACTCTTCTCTCCTCAAATTTCACTAAAAAAATTTAGGATCACGCGGGTATCTTGGAATCGTTCCGATGGTTTTGTGACGAGAACATTGTTCTTGGTGCCTCCTGACATTTAGGGGTTGTGGCAGTGTCCCGGGGAGTTGAGCTCTGAGGTGTTGTCGTCACAATTTTATCGTTGCAGTTCGGGAATACCTGAGTTTCGCCGACATCGAAAATCTCTTTTATGCAGTTGTTGGTGAGATCACCTCGACGCCACCTAGTACTGGGGCGGGAGTTCGGGAGTATTGCCATAACTCGTATAACGGATGCTTTTCGAAGGTTGAGGTACACGATTTCCGAAGGTTTCTTGGTTATGTGTTTACGGATGGATACAGCTGGATCTAGGGACTGCTAGTTTGGGTGATATATTTTGTGTCCCCTGTATCCCCAACACCAGATTGCATAACCAGAAAGTTTCAGGAGTTTATAGGTGGGATTCAAGTAGCTCTTAGCATTACTTCCCGCAGATATTTGGTTTGTGATTGGGTAATCCTTACCACTTATTTGTTCCAGTCGTACCTTGTTATTTTATTCATCAACCCTTTATCAAGTGGCTTCTCACCATAATGGAAATGTGATGATTTACTATGGAATTCATTCGTTCATCCTCATTCGAATGTTTATTGTGAAGACTATATGTTGCAATTTCTATCCGTTGATTCAACTTGTCTATTTGTCTATCAAGATGCTAACGGATGTCACCCTCTTCAGGATGGCTCCGCCAACGTGTCAGAATCCGGAACGCAATGAGGGGAGTCAGGCGAACCCTCCGCCACCACCTCCGCCCCCGGAGGCATGGCAAGCTATCATGGCAGCCACCAACGCCAATGCTCAGATGATTTTGCAACTCTTGCAAGAGCGCACCCAAGGGCAAGGCAACCAAGGAAATCAAGGTCAAGGCAACAATCAGCCTCACTTCGCTACCCTCAACCAGTTCCTCGCAAATCAGCCGAAGTCTTTCAGCTACTGTGCCGAGGCCACAGACGCCGATGATTGACTCATGGACATCAACAAGTATTTTTAATGTAGCAATGTCAGACCAGAGGACTTTGTCAAGTTCGCTTCTTTTCAACTCAAGGATCAAGCTGCCGAGTGGTATCAACAATACAAAGATTCCAGAGGAGGTCGTGTGATTACCTGGGATGATTTCCGCTGAGACTTCAAAGCTCACCACATTCCACAAAGTGTTGTTGAGAGCAAGCGTGAGGAGTTCCGCAATCTCAAGCAAGGTAGCATGTCCGTGTATCAATACAATACCCAGTTTCAGAAACTCGCTCGCTTCGCTAAGCAAGACGTTCCTGATGAAAAGAGCATGATCTATCAATTCAGAGGTGGCCTCAGAGAAGATCTGCAATTACCTCTCGTGCTTTTTGAGCCGACCAAGTATGATGATTTCTACAACATGGCTCTGAAACAAGAGGCTGCTCAGCTCAAGTGTGAGGCTTCTAAGAAGAGAGTCAGAGACGCGGTTCAGTCTTCTTCTTCCTCACTAGTGGCTGCTAAGCAACAGAAGTTCTGGTTGCCTCCTCCTCCTCCGTTTCGTCAGCCTTTCCAGCAGAAGAACAAAGGTGGCCATGGATCTTCCCACCCACCCAACCCTGGCTATCAGAACAAGTCTCAGAATCAAGCTCCAAAGTCGAATGCTCCTTATCATCGTCCACTCTCAGAGGTGACTTGCAACAAGTGTTAGCAGAAAGGTCACTATGCTAACAAGTGCTTCAACCAAAGGCGCCTTCCGCCTCCTCCTCCTGTGAGATCTTCCAGCAATGCAGTGGTCAAGCATAATCCCAAGTTTGCAAAGGTCAACATGATGAACGCAGCTCAGGCAGAGGCCTCTTCAGAAGTGATAATGGGTAATCTTCCTGTTAACAATGTTCCTGCAAAAGTTCTTTTTGACACTGGTGCATCGCTTAGTTTCATCTCAAGACCATTTGCATCTAAGCATGAGTTGCATTTCCAAGAATTGCCTAGAATGTTAGCAGTTGTCTCTCGAGGCAAATGCATGAACGCAAGCTACATGGTTCCGGATGTTTCCATCAAGATGGGGGACTATAAATTTCTGTCTAAGCCAATTGTCCTTGGTGACTCAGATATTGATCTAATTCTCGGGATGGACTGGCTTTCTAAGCACAAGGCTCAACTTGATTGTGCTGCCAGGGAAATTAAATTGACACACTCTTCTGAGGATGTTATCATCTATGCCGCTCGTGATGAAACCATTCGGTTGTTTTCTCTCAATGAGAAGGGCGAGTTGGATGCTATTTCTCAAATTCCAGTCGTTTGTGAGTACCAAGATGTCTTTCCAGAAGAGCTTCCGGGTATGCCTCATCACCGGCCAGTTGAGTTCGTTGTCGATCTTGAGCCTGGCACTGAACCCGTTTGCAAGCGTCCTTACAAGCTTGGACCCAAGGAGCTGAAAGAATTGAAGAAACAGCTCGATGAACATGAGCGTCTGGGTTTGATCAGACCGAGTTCATCTCCATGGGGTTGTGGAGTTCTTTTTGTCCAGAAGAAGGATGGCAGGACCGACTTTGTGTTGACTACCGTCCATTGAACAAGAAGACAATCAAGAACAAGTATCCACTTCCCAACATCAATGAGCTATTCGAGCAACTTAAAGGTGCTAAAGTATTCTCCAAGCTTGACCTTCGTATGGGCTATCATCAGGTTCGCATTCGTGAAGAAGATATTCCCAAGACAGCATTCAGAACAAGCTTTGGTTCTTACGAATATACTGTCATGTCTTTCGGCCTTGTCAATGCTCCTCCAACATTCTCTCGGATGATGAACTTTATCTTCAACCCCTATACCAATGAATTCGTCCTGGTGTATCTCGATGATATCTTGGTCTTCTCCAAGAATAAGAAGGATCATGCCAAACATTTGTGGTTGGTGCTCGACAAGCTCAGAGAGTATCAATTCTATGCGAAGTTTTCCAAATGTGAGTTTTGGCTTGATGAAGTTCTTTACCTTGGTCATATCATCTCTGCCAAGGGCATCGCTGTTAATCCCGAGAAGGTGTCGGCAATTGTGAATTGGGAACCTCCTCAGAATGTCAAGCAGCTCCGCAGTTTCCTTGGTCTTGCAAGCTATTGTCGAAGATCCGTTGAGAATTTCTCTAAAATTGCAAAGCCTCTTTCCAACCTCCTCCAGAAGCATGTGAAGTATGTCTGGACTCCTGAGTGTGACGTTGCTTTCAACACTCTCAAAGAGAAACTCGTCACAGCTCCTGTCTTAACTCCTCCTGACGAATCCAAGCCATTCGAAGTTTTCTGTGATGCTTCTCTTCAAGGTCTCGGTGTTGTGTTAATGCAAGAGAAGAAAGTTGTGGCCTATACCTCTCGTCAGTTGAAGCCCAACGAAAAGAACTACCCCACTCACGATCTTGAGTTGGCGGCAGTTGTCCATGCATTAATAACATGGAGACATCTCTTGTTGGGAAGAAAAGTGGACATATTCACCGATCACAAGAGTCTCAAGTACATCTTCACTCAGCCCAACCTCAACCTCAGGCAAACTCGATGGGTCGAAATGATTCAAGAGTACAATCCGAGTATTGAATATACTCTAGGCAAGGCCAATGTCATTGCAGATGCTTTGAGCAGGAAGGCTTATTGCAACAGTTTAATCCTCAAGCCCTTCCAACCGGACCTTTGTGAAGCTTTCCGCAAGCTGAATCTCCAAGTTGTTCCTCAAGGCTTTCTTGCCAACCTCCTAGTCTCTCCTACTTTGGAAGATCAAATTCGTGAGGCACAACTCCTGGATACCATGGTGAAGAAGGTGAAACGTGGTATTGACAAGGGTCTTTCCTAATATAAGTGCTATCGCATTGATGACAGAGACACTTTATTCTTCGAGGACTGGATTGTGGTTCCTAAAGGTGATCTAAGGAAAATCATTATGAACGAGGCGCACAATTCTCTTCTTTCCATTCATCCTGGAAGTACGAAGATGTACCATGACCTCAAGCAGTCATATTGGTGGACTCGAATGAAGCGAGAAATCGCTCAGTTCGTGAATGAATGTGATGTCTGTCGAAGGGTGAAAGCAGAACACCAACGACCAGCTGGTCTCCTCCAACCTCTTGCTATCCCAGAATGGAAGTTTTATCATATCGAAATGGACTTCGTGACTGGATTTCCAAAGTCCAAACGCGGAAATGATGATATCTTCGTTGTCATCGACAAGCTTACAAAAGTGGCTCATTTCCTTCCAATCAAAGAATCTATCACAGCAGCTCAGTTGGCAGAGCTATACACCTCCAGGATTGTCTCCTTGCACGGCATTCCACAATTGATTTCTTCAGATCGTGGAAGCATCTTCACTTCTAAGTTCTGGGACTCCTTCCAGAAGGCCATGGGCACCAACATTCGCTTCAGCACAGCTTTCCATCCTCAAACTAGTGGCCAAGTCGAGCGAGTCAATCAAATCCTTGAAGATATGCTCAGGGCTTGTGTCATTTCTTTTGGCATGAAGTGGGAAGATTGTCTTCCATATGCCGAGTTCTCCTACAACAACAGCTTCCAAGCGAGTTCGGGCAAGGCCCCATTCGAGATTCTCTATGGCGGGAAGTGCCGTACTCCTCTCAATTGGGCAGAGATTGGGTAACGCCAACTTCTTGGCAATGACTTAATCACAGAGGCTGAAGAAATGTGTAAAGTCATCCGTGAAAATCTCAAAGCCGCGCAATCGCGCCAGAAGAGTTACTATGATAGCAAGCACCGTGACTTGGCTTTCGAGATCGGAGACCACGTCTACCTCCGCGTCTCTCCAGTGAAAGGCACTCGTCGCTTCGGTATCAAAGGGAAGCTTGCCCCTAGATACGTGGGTCCTTTCAAGATCATTGGCAAAAGAGGCGACCTCGCCTATCAACTTGAGCTTCCCTCCAACTTCGCGAACGTGCACGATGTGTTTCACGTGTCACAGCTTCGCAAGTGCTTCAAGACTCCGGAGCGCACCATCAACTTCGAAGAGATTGACCTCCAAGAAGATCTGTCTTATCATGAGCACCCCGTTGCTATTCTTGAAGAAACTGAGTGCAAGACTCACAACAAGTCAATCAAATTCCTGAAAGTGAAGTGGTCACACCATTCCGACCGAGAAGCCACCTGGGACGGGTTGGTTATTCGTCAGCCCGGCTTTCACTTGGAAAAATAGGAGCGCGAGGACCACCTCCGTTCCGAATATCCGGAGTTCTTTCAGTCCTAGATCTCGGGACGAGATCCTCTCGTAGTGGTGGAGTGTTGTAACACCCCGGATGTAACTTTCCATATTTGTAACTCCAACTCTTGCCATTTTCGGCTATGTGTTATGATATTCCCTCCGTGGTTGGGTTTTGTCTTCGTTTTTGCATTTTGTCCATGTCATGCATTTCATATCATGTCATCATGTGCATCGCATTTGCATACGTGTTCGTCTCATGCATCCGAGCATTTTCCCCGTTGTCCGTTTTGCAATCCGACACTCCCACGTGCACCGGCGCACCCCTCTTGTCTCTTTTCGTGAGCGGGTGTTAAACATTCTCGAAATGGACTGAGTCTTGCCAAGTGGTCTTGGTGCACCACCGGTAGACCACCTGTCAAGTTTCGTTCCATTTGGAGGTCGTTTGATGCTCCAACGGTTAACCGGGTAACCGCAAAGGCCTTTTGTGTGTTGCAGCCAAACCCCCCTCCAAACATCTCAATAACCCATCTAAGCCCCCTCCATGCTCTCGGTCGTTCGATCACGATCGTGTGGGCGAAAACCGCACTCCATTTGGAGTCTCCTAGCTCCCTCTACCTATAAATAAGTGACCCCCCGGATTTTTCGCGCAAACGAACCCCTAACCCCTTCCCCTCTCCGCCGCCGGACGCGTCCGTCCCGCGCCGGACGAATCCGCCGCCGCGCGCGCACCAATCCTGCGCCGCCACCTGTCACCGCCGCCACCCACCGCCCGCGGACCGGCGAGCCCGAGGAGGGCCCGCCCGAGCCCGTACGCCGCCCGACCGCGCCCGAGCGCGCCGCCCGCGCCCCGCCGCCTCTTCGTCTCCGCCGCGACCGCCGCCGCCTCCTCCACTCCCGCCGGTACCGCCGCCCGCACCCGTGACCGCCCCGCCGCCCGTCGCGCGCTCCTCCGCCGCCGCGCCGTTGACGCCTCCCGCCGTCCTCGCCCGTCCCCGCTGACCTTCGCCGCCGGTGCCGCCTCCCCCGACCTCGCCGGCAACGGGATCCGGCCGCCGTCTTCCTCTCCTCCGCTGCCTCGGTTCGCGTGCCACGGAACCCTAGATCTGGGATAAGGTTGACCCTGAAAATCCTCCAAGTCCCGAAGTTATCACATTCTGGTGCATTATTCATCATGGAATATCTCATTGCATACTGCTCCGTTTCATGCGCATGATATATCAAAATGTTCATCACGAGATGCTCTTCATTTTGTACCATTGTTCCATGCTCGTTTGAGTCCATATTGATGCCCAAATATCTAGTGCAAGAGTGCTATATGATGTTTACTGCTGTTATTTATCAGAACTTGATATTTTGTTATTTTTGTTGCATTTGATGTGTGCATCTTATGGGCATGAGCTCTACAGATATTTTGATCTATTTCATGCCATCTTTACAGAGGTGTATGCCATGTATTTTTGTGAACTATGTGGTGACTAGCACAAGCACGCAAACTAGGCTTCGTGATGTTTCTGTTTTCAGGGACTTAGGATTTTGCCAACTCTGTTACTGCTGTTATTTTGTTGCCATGTATCCAGGTGTCTACAGTGAGATCCATGATTCTTTTGGGCATGTTCAGTAAGGATGTTTACTAGATATAATTGTGGTCTATCCATCCTTGCCCCTGTTTGCAATTATGGAGTGCCCTAGCATGTCTTAATCTTGCTCTAGTTTTGCTATAAAATATTCCTGGCAGATTGTTAACATGAAATTCAATTTTGCCAAGGTTGTTGTAGTTGATCCATATATGCTATGAACTTGCTCTTGCCATGTTTAGCTTATTGAACATTCCATCTTACTGTAGGTATGCTTGTTTTGTCATGCATTGCTTTGTGATGAGTGAATCAAGCTCACCAAGATGCCTTCTTAATTCTGTTAATGCCATGCTCTGTTTTCTGCTAAGTCTGAAACCTGTTAACGAAACTTGCTATGTTTACATGGGTGCCATCATATCTTCTGATCCCTTTTGGCTCATGGTCACTAAGGGACTTTTGTTCTATGCATTTAGTGTATGCATGCCATGCCTTGTTGTGCTATGAAAGGTTCCTGTAGCATGTGTTTTGCTTGCTCTGAACATTGCTACCTGATGCTGTTTCAGCCATGTTCAGTATTTTCACCAAGTCTGTGAAGCTGATATCTTTTGCACTTTTGCCATGCTTGTTTGAACCTGTTATGCTGTGATCTAGCCGTAGCTCAGTGTTCATCTTTTGTCAAGCATCTCCTTTATATTACTGCCATATGCTTTGTTGCTATGTTGGGGTGCTGTAGCATAGTTACTTGATGTATTCTAAGTGTTATCCTGCTGTTAATCGCAGATTTATGCCATTCTTGTTTTGCTTGCCATTTGAAAACCGTGCATCCGTTTCCGGTGATCTTTATATTGATTTCGACCAAAATCATCTCATCTTTCCAGTGGCATATTTGGTTTGCCAAGTTGCTGCCTTGTTCATCCTTTTTCTTCCGGAGCACGCATACGCATCGCATATCATGTCCCGCATATCATGCATTTATTGCATCATGTTGCTTGTGCATTTCCCGTGATTGATTGTGGTTCCATTGCTTGTGTTCTTGCTGCGGGTAGAGCCGGGAGACAAGTTCGTGAACGAGGAACCTGTTGAGTATGCTTACGAGGATCAAGCTTTCGACAACTCTGAGAACCTCGCAGGCAAGATGACCATACCCTCGAAATCACTTCTATCTTTGCTTTGCTAGTTGTTCGCTCTATTGCTATGCTGCGCTACCTACCACTTGCTATATCATGCCTTCCATATTGCCATGTCAAGCCTCTAACCATCCTTTCCTAGCAAACCGTTGTTTGGCTAAGTTACCGCTTTTTGCTCAGTCCTTCTTATAGCGTTGCTAGTTGCAGGTGAAGTTGAAGTTGGTTCCATGTTGGAACATGGATATTTTGGAATATCAAAATATCTCTTATTTAATTAATGCATCTATATATTTGGTAAAGGGTGGAAGGTTCGGCCTTATGCCTGGTGTTTTGTTCCACTCTTGCCGCCCTAGTTTCCGTCATACCGGTATTATGTTCCTTGAGTTTGCGTTCCTTACGCGGTTGGGTCATTTATGGGACCCCCTTGACAGTTCGCCTTGAAAAAAACTCCTCCAGCAAGGCCCAACCTTGGTTTTACCATTTGCCACCTAAGCCTTCTTCCCTCGGGTTTTCGCGAGCCCGAGGGTCATCTTTATTTTAAACCCTCGGGCCAGTGCTCCTCTGAGTGTTGGTCCAACCCGTCAGTCGCCGGTGGCCACCAGGGGCAACTCTGGGCTCGCCTATCGGAAGCTTGGACAATCCGGTGTGCCCTAAGAACGAGATATGTGCAGCTCCTATCGGGATTTGTCGGCACATTCGGGCGGCTTTGCTGGTCTTGTTTTACCATTGTCGAAATGTCTTGTAAACCGGGATTCCGAGACTGATCGGGTCTTCCCAGGAGAAGGTTTATCCTTCATTGACCGTGAGAGCTTATAATGGGCTAATGTGGGACACCCCTGCAGGGTATTATCTTTCGAAAGCCGTGCCCGCGGTTATGAGGCAGATGGGAATTTGTTAATGTCCGGTTGTAGAGAACTTGACACTTGACTTAATTAAAATACATCAACCGTGTGTGTAGCCGTGATGGCCTCTTTTCGGCGGAGTCCGGGAAGTGAACACGGTTTGAGTTATGTATGAACGTAAGTAGTTTCAGGATCACTTCTTGATCATCTCTAGCTTCGCGACCGTTGCGTTGGTTCTCTTCTCGCTCTCATTTGCGTATGTTAGCCACCATATATGCTTAGTGCCTGTTGCGGCTCCACCTCATTACACCATCCTTTCCTATAAGCTTAAATAGTCTTGATCTTGCGGGTGTGAGATTGCTGAGTCCTCATGACTCACAGATTCTACCAAAATAGTTGCAGGTGCCGACGATACCAGTGCAGATGACGCAACCGAGATCAAGTGGGAGTTCGATGAGGAACGTGGTCGTTACTATGTTTCGTTTCCTGATGATCAGTAGTGGAGCCCAGTTGGGACGATCGGGGATCTAGCATTTAGGGTTATCTTATTTTCATTTGGATTTGACCGTAGTCGGTCTATGTGTGGATTTTGGATGATGTATGAATTAATTTATGTATTGTGTGAAGTGGCGATTGTAAGCCAACTCTCGTTATCCCATTCTTGTTCATTACATGGGATTGTGTGAAGATGACCCTTCTTGCGACAATACCTACAATGCGGTTATGCCTCTAAGTCGTGCCTCGACACGTGGGAGATATAGCCGCATCGTGGGCGTTATAGTGGACTTGCTAGAAAGCTCTGACATAGACTCTTTCTGATGTTATGATAAATTGCAATTGCTTCAATGACTGAGATTATAGTTTGCTAGTTCTCAATGAAGTTTCGGATTCATACTTTACATTGTGAATAGATTATTACTTGAGCATAAGAAATCATATGACAATATCCATATATGTAGCTGTTATGAGAATAATCATGATGCCCTCATGTCCGTATTTTATTTTATCGACACCTCTACCTCTAAACATGTGGACATATTTATCGTTATCGGCTTCCGCTTGAGGACAAGCGAGGTCTAAGCTTGGGGGAGTTGATACGTCCATTTTGCATCATCCTTTTATATCGATATTTATTGCATTATGGGCTGTTATTACACATTATGTCACAATACTTATGCCTATTCTCTTATTTTACAAGGTTTACATAAGGAGGGAGAATGCCGGCAGCTGGAATTCTGGGCTGGAAAAGGAGCAAATATTAGAGACCTATTCTGCACAACTCCAAAAGTCCTGAAACTCCACGAAAGTTATTTTTGGAAATAATAAAAAATATTGAGCGGAAGAAGTACGTCAGGGGGGCCCCACCTGGCCACGAGGGTGGGGGACGCGCCCTACCCCCCAGGGCGCGCCCCCTACCTCGTGGGCCCCTGTTGGCCCTCCGGTGGCCATCTTCTGCTATATGAAGTCTTTCGTCTGAAGAAAAATAATAAGCAACCATTCAGGACGAGAATCCGCCGCCACGAGGCGGAACCAATCTAGGGCTCCGGCAGAGCTGTTCTGTCGGGGGCACTTCCCTCTGGGAGGGGGAAATCATCTCCATCGTCGTCACCAACGCTCCCCTCATCGGGAGAGGGCAATCTCCATCAACATCTTCATCTGCACCATCTCCTCTCAAAACCCTAGTTCATCTCTTGTATCCAATTCTTGTCTCTAAGTACGGGATTGGTACCTGTAGGTTGCTAGTAGTGTTGATTACTCCTTGTAGTTGATGCTAGTTGGTTTATTTGCTGGAAGATCATATGTTCAGATCCTTTATGCATATTAATACCCCTCTGATTATGAACATGAATATGCTTTGTGAGTAGTTACGTTTGTTCCTGAGGACATGGGAGAAGTCTTGCTATTAGTAGTCATGTGAACTTGGTATTCGTTCGATATTTTGATGAGATGTATGCTGTCTATCCTCTAGTGGTGTTATGTGAACGTCGACTACATAACACTTCACCATTATTTGGGCCTAGAGGAAGGCATTGGGAAATAATAAGTAGATGATGGGTTGCTAGAGTGACAGAAGCTTAAACCCTAGTTTATGCGTTGCTTCGTAAGGGGCTAATTTGGATCCATATGTTTCATGCTATGGTTAGGTTTACCTTAATACTTTTGTTGTAGTTGCGGATCCTTGCAATAGAGGTTAATCATAAGTGAGATGCTTGTCCAAGTAAGGGCAGCACCCAAGCACCGGTCCACCCACATATCAAATTATCAAAGTACCGAACGCGAATCATATGAACGTGATGAAAACTAGCTTGACGATAATTCCCATGTGTCCTCGGGAGCTCTTTTCTCTATATAAGAGTTTGTCCAGGCTTGTCCTTTGCTACAAAAAGGATTGGGCCACCTTGCTGCACTTTATTTACTTTTGTTACTTGTTGCTCGTTACAAATTATCCTATCACAAAACTATCTGTTACCTATTATTTCAGTGCTTGCAGAGAATACCTTGCTGAAAACCGCTTATCATTTCCTTCTGCTCCTCGTTGGGTTCGACACTCTTACTTATCGAAAGGACTACAATAGATCCCCTATACATGTGGGTCATCAGTGACGATGATGATGTTCTACCGACGCAGAGCTTCGCCTAAGCACCGCTATGATATTATCGAGGTGGATTATGGTGGAGGGGGGCACCGCACACGGCTAAGAGATCCAAGGGATCAATTGTTGTGTCTCTAGGGGGTGCCTCCCTCCCCGTATATAAAGGAGTGGAGGAGGGGGAGGGGGTCGGCCACCCTTGGCGCGCCCCATGAGGAATCCTACTCCCACCGGGAGTAGGACTCCCCCCCTTCCATGTTGGAGTAGGAGAGGAGAGGGAAGGAGAGAGAGGGGGAAAGGAAAGGGGGGGGCCCGCCCCCCCTCCTTGTCCAATTCGGACTTGGGGGGGGGAGGGGCGCGCGGCTGCCCCTTGGCCGCCTCTCCTCTTCCACCACTTGGGCCCATGCGGCCCAATAACCTCCGGGGGGTTCCGGTAACCCCCCGGTACTCCGGTATATATCCGATAACCCCCGGAACCATTCCGGTGTCCAAATATAGTCATCCAATATATCAATCTTCATGTCTCGACCATTTCAAGACTCCTCATTATGTCCGTGATCACATCCGGGACTCCGAACTACTTCGGTACATAAAAACACATAAACTCATAATATAACCGGCATCGAACTTTAAGCGTGCGGACCCTACGGGTTCGGGAACTATGTAGACATGACCGAGACACGTCTCCGATCAATAACCAATAGCGGAACCTGGATGCTCATATCGGCTCCCACATATTCTTCAAAGATCTTTATCGGTCAAACTGCATAACAACATACGTTGTTCCCTTTGTCATCGGTATGTTACTTGCCCGAGATTCGATCGTCGGTATCTCAATACCTAGTTCAATCTCGTTACCGGCAAGTCTCTTTACTCGTTCCGTAGTACATCATCCCACAACTAACTCATTAGTTGCAATGCTTGCAAGGCTTATAGTGATGTGCATTACCGAGTGGGCCCAGAGATACCTCTCCGACAGTCAGAGTGACAAATCCTAATCTCGAAATATGCCAACCCAACAAGTACCTTCGGAGACACTTGTAGAGCACCTTTATAATCACCCAGTTACGTTGTGACGTTTGGTAGCACACAAAGTGTTCCTCCGGTAAACGGGAGTTGCATAATATCAGAGTCATAGGAACATGCATAAGTCATGAAGAAAGCAATAGCAGAATACTAAACGATCAAGTGCTAAGCTAACGGAATGGGTCAAGTCAATCACATCATTCTCCTAATGATGTGATCCCGTTAATCAAATGACAACTCATGTCTATGGTTAGGAAACATAACCATCTTTGATCAACGAGCTAGTCAAGTAGAGGCATACTAGTGACACTCTGTTTGTCTATGTATTCACACATGTATCATGTTTCCGGTTAATACAATTCTAGCATGAATAATAAACATTTATCATGTAATAAGGAAATAAATAATAACTTTATTATTGCCTCTAGGGCATATTTCCTTCAGTCTCCCACTTGCACTAGAGTCAACAATCTAGTTCACATCGCCATGTGATTTAACACCAATAGTTCACATAACCATGTGATTAACACCCATAGTTCACATCGTCATGTGACCAACACCCAAAGGGTTTACTAGAGTCAATAATCTAGTTCACATCGCTATGTGATTAACACCCAAAGAGTGCTAAGGTGTGATCATGTTTTGCTTATGAGAGAAGTTTAGTCAACGGGTCTGCCACATTCAGATCCGTATGTATTTTGCAAATTTCTATGTCAACAATGCTCTGCACGGAGCTACTCTAGCTAATTGCTCCCACTTTCAATATGCATCCAGATTGAGACTTAGAGTCATCTGGATCAGTGCCAAAATTTGCATCGACGTAACCCTTTACGACGAACCTTTTGTCACCTCCATAATCAAGAAACATATCCTTATTCCACTAAGGATAATTTTGACCGCTATCCAGTGATCTACTCCTAGATCACTATTGTACTCCCTTTGCCAAACTCTGTGTAGGGTATACAATAGGTCTGGTACACAGCATGGCATACTTTATAGAACCTATGGCTGAGGCATAGGGAATGACTTTTATTCTCTCTCTATCTTCTGTCGTGGTCGGGTTTTGAGTCTTACTCAACTTCACACCTTGCAACACAGGCAAGAACTCTTTCTTTGACTGTTCCATTTTGAACTACTTCAAAAACTTGTCAAGGTATGTACTCATTGAAAAAATTTATCAAGCGTCTTGATCTATCTCTATAGATCTTGATGCTCAATATGTAAGCAGCTTCACCGAGGTCTTTCTTTGAAAAACTCCTTTCAAACACTCCTTTATGCTTTATAGAAAATTCTACATCATTTCTGATCGACAATATGTCATTCACATATATTTATCAGAAAGGTTGTAGTGCTCCTACTCACTTTCTTGTAAATACAGGCTTCACCACAAGTCTGTATAAAACTATATGCTTTGATCAACTCATCAAAGCGTATATTCCAACTCCGAGATGCTTGCACCGGTCCATAGATGGATCGCTGGAGCTTGCACATTTTGTTAGCACCTTTAGGATCGACAAAACCTTCTGGTTGCATCATATACAACTCTTTTTTAAGAAATCCATTAAGGAATGTAGTTTTGACATCCATTTGCCAGATTTCCTAAAATGTGGCAATTTGCTAACATGATTCGGACAGACTTAAGCATCACTACGAGTGAGAAAATCTCATCCTAGTCAACACCTTGAACTTTGTCAAAAACCTTTTTCGACAAGTCTAGCTTGGTAGATTGTAACACTACTATCAGCGTCCGTCTTCCTCTTGAAGATCCATTTATTTTCTATGGTTTGCCGATCATCGGGCAAGTCAACCAAAGTCCACACTTTTTTTCTCATACATGGATTCCATCTCAGATTTCATGGCCTCAAGCCATTTCGCGGAATCTGGGCTCATCATCGCTTCCTCATAGTTCGTAGGTTCGTCATGGTCAAGTAACATGACCTCCAGAACAGGATTACTGTACCACTCTGGTGCGGTTCTCACTCTGGTTGACCTACGAGGTTCCGTAGTAACTTGATCTGAAGTTACATGATCATCATCATTAGCTTCCTCACTAATTGGTGTAGGAGTCACAGGAACAGATTTCTGTGATGAACTACTTTCCAATAAGGGAGCAGGTACATTTACCTCATCAAGTTCTACTTTCCTCCCACTCACTTCTTTCGAGAGAAACTCCTCCTCTAGAAAGGATCCATTCTTAGCAACAAATGTCTTGCCTTCGGATATGTGATAGAAGGTGTTCCCAACATTTTCTTTTGGGTATCCTATGAAGACGCACTTCTCTGATTTGGGTTTGAGCTTATCAGGTTGAAACCTTTTCACATAAGCATCGTATACCCAAACTTTAAGAAACGACAGCTTAGGTTTCTTGCTAAACCATAGCTCATACGGTGTCGTCTCAACGGATTAGACGGTGCCCTATTTAATGTGAATGCAGCTGTCTCTAATGCATAACCCCAGAACGATAGTGGTAAATCGGTAAGAGACATCATAGATTGCACTATATCCAATAAAGTACGGTATGACGTTCGAACACACCATTATGCTGTGGTGTTCCAGGTGGCATGAGTTTGTGAAACTATTCCACATTGTTTTAATTGAAGGCCAAACTTGTAACTCAAATATTCGTCTCCGCGATCAAATCGCAGAAAAACTTTTATTTTCTTGTTACAATGATTCTCCACTTCACTCTGAAATTCTATGAACTTTTCAACTGTTTCAGTTTCAGTAAGTAGATATACCCATATCTGCTCAAATCATCTGTGAAGGTAAGGAAATAACGATACCCGCCGCGAGCCTCAACACTCATCGGACCGCATACATCGGTATGTATTATTTCCAATAAGTCAGAAGCTCGCTCCATTGTTCCGGAGAACGGAGTCTTAGTCATCTTGCCCATGAGGCATGGTTCGCAAGCATCAACTGATTCATAATCAAGTGATTCCAAAAGCCCACCAGCATGGATTTTCTTCATGCGCTTTACACCAATATGACCTAAACGGCAGTGCCACAAATAAGTTGCACTTTCATTATTAACTTTGCATCTTTTGGCTTCAATATTATGAATATGTGTATCACTACGATCGAGATCCAACAAACCATTTTCATTGGGTGTATGGCCATAGAAGGTTTTATTCATGTAAACAGAACAACAATTATTCTCTAACTTAAATGAATAACTCTATTGCAATAAACATGATCAAATCATATTCATGCTCAACGCAAACACCAAATAACACTTATTTAGGTTCAACACTAATCCCGAAAGTATAGGGAGTGTGCGATGATGATCATATCAATCTTGGAACTACTTCCAACACACATCGTCACTTCACCCTTAACTAGTCTTTGTTCATTCTGCAACTCCCATTTCGAGTTACTAATCTTAGCAACTGAACTAGTATCAAATACTAAGGGGTTGCTATAAACACTAGTAAAGTACACATCAATAACATGTATATCAAATATACCTTTGTTCACTATGCCATCCTTCTTATCCGCCAAGTATCTAGGGTAGTTCCACTTCTAGTGACCAGTCCCTTTGCAGTAGAAGCACTTAGTCTCAGGCTTAGGTCCAGACTTGGGCTTCTTCACTTGAGCAGCAACTCGCTTGTCGTTCTTCTTGATGTTCCCCTTCTTCCCTTTGCCCTTTTCTCGAAACTAGTGGTCTTGTCAACCATCAACACTTGATGTTTTTCTTGATTTCTACCTTCGTCGATTTCAGTATCACGAAGAGCTTGGGAATCGTTTTCGTTATCCCTTGCATATTATAGTTCATCACGAAGTTCTAGTAACTTGGTGATAGTGACTAGAGAACTCTGCCAATCACTATCTTATCTGGAAGATTAACTCCCACTTGATTCGAGTGATTGTAGAACTCAGACATTCTGAGCACATGCTCACTAGCTGGGCAATTATCCTCCATCTTATAGGCAAAGTACTGTCAGAGGTCTCATACCTCTCGACACGGGCATGAGTATGAAATACTAATTTCAACTCTTGGAACATCTCATATGCCCCGTGGCGTTTCAAAAAACGTCTTTGAAGCCCCGATTCTAAGCCGTAAAGCATGGTGCACTAAACTATCAAGTAGTCATCATATCGAGCTTGCCAAACATTCATAACGTCTGCAGTTGCTCCTGCAATCGGTCTGTCACCTAGTGGTGCATCAAGGACATAATTCTTCTGTGCAGCAATGAGGATAATCCTCAGATCATGGATCCAATCCGTATCATTGCTACTAACATCTTTCAACTTAGTTTTCTCTAGGAACATATCAAAAATAAAACAGGGGAGCTAAACGCGAGCAATTGGTCTACAACATAGATATGCTAATACTACCAGGACTAAGTTCATGATAAATTAAAGTTCAATTAATCATATTACTTGAGAACTCCCACTTAGATAGACATCCCTCTAATCATCTAAGTGATCACATGATCCAAATCAACTAAACCATAACCGATCATCACGTGAAATGGAGTAGTTTTTTCAATGGTGAACATCACTATGTTGATCATATCTACTATATGATTCACGCTCGACCTTTCGGTCTCAGTGTTCCGAGGCCATATCTGCATATGCTAGGCTCGTCAAGTTAAACCTGAGTATTATGCGTGTGCAAAACTGGCTTGCACCCGTTGTAGATGGACGTCGAGCTTATCACACCCGATCATCACGTGGTGTCTGGGCACGACGAACTTTGGCAACGGTGCATACTCAGGGAGAACACTTTTATCTTGAAATTTAGTGAGAGATCATCTTATAATGCTACCGCCAATCAAAGCAAAATAAGATGCATAAAAGATAAACATCACATGCAATCAATATAAGTGATATGATATGGCCATCATCATCTTGTGCTTGTGATCTCCATCTCCGAAGCACCGTCATGATCACCATCGTCACCGGCGTGACACCTTGATCTCCATCGTAGCATCGTTGTCGTCTCGCCAACTATTGCTTCTACGACTATCGCTACCGCTTAGTGATAAAGTAAAGCAATTACAGGGCGATTGCATTGCATACAATAAAGCGACAACCATAAGGCTTCTGCCAGTTGCCGATAACTCGGTTACAAAACATGATCATCTCATACAATAAAATATAGCATCATTCCTTGACCATATCACATCACAACATGCCCTGCAAAAACAAGTTAGACGTCCTCTACTTTGTTGTTGCAAGTTTTACGTGGCTGCTACGGGCTGAGCAAGAACCGTTCATACCTAGGCATCAAAATCACAACGATAGTTCGTAAAGTTAGTGATGTTTTAACCTTCTCAAGGACCGGGCGTAGCCAAACTCGGTTCAACTAAAGTTGGAGAAACTGACACCCGCCAGCCACCTGTGTGCAAAGCACGTCGGTAGAACCAGTCTCGCGTAAGCGTACGCGTAATGTCGGTCCGGGCCGCTTCATCCAACAATACCCCCGAACCAAAGTGTGATATGCTGGTAAGCAGTATGACTTGTATCGCCCACAACTCACTTGTGTTCTACTCGTGCATATAACATCAACGCATAAAACCAGGCTCGGATGCCACTGTTGGGGAACGTAGTAATTTCAAAAAAATTCCTACGCACACGCAAGATCATGGTGATGCGTAGCAACGAGAGGGGAGAGTGTGTCAACGTACCCTCGTAGATCGAAAGCGGAAGCGTTAGCACAACGCGGTTGATGTAGTCGTACTTCTTCACGATCCGACCGATCAAGTACCGAACGCACGGCACCTCCGAGTTCAGCACACGTTCAACTCGATGATGTCCCTCGAACTCCGATCCAGCCGAGCTTTGAAGGAGAGTTCCGTCAGCACGACGGCGTGGTGACGATGATGATGTTCTACCGACGCAGAGCTTTGCCTAAGCACCGCTACGATATTATCGAGGTGGATTATGCTGGAGGGGGCGCCGCACACGGCTAAGAGATCCAAGGGATCAATTGTTGTGTCTCTAGGGGGTGCCTCCCTCCCCGTATATAAAGGAGTGGAGGAGGGGGAGGGGGCCGGCCACCCTTGGCGCGCCTCATGAGGAGTCCTACTCCAACCGGGAGTAGGACTCCCCCCTTCCATGTTGGAGTAGGAGAGGAGAGGGAAGGAGAGAGAGGGGGAAAGGAAAGGGGGGCGCCGCCCCCCTCCATGTCCAATTCGGACTTGGGGGGAGGGGCGCGCGGCTGCCCCTTGGCCGCCTCTCCTCTTCCACCACTTGGGCCCATGAGGCCCAATAACCTCCGGGGGGGTCCGGTAACCCCCCGGTACTCCGGTATATATCCAATAACCCCCGGAACCATTCCGGTGTCCGAATATAGTCGTCCAATATATCAATCTTCATGTCTCGACCATTTCGAGACTCCTCGTTATGTCAGTGATCACATCCGGGACTCCGAACTACCTTCGGTACATCAAAACACATAAACTCATAATATAACCGTCATCGAACTTCAAGCGTGCGGACCCTACGGGTTCGAGAACTATGTAGACATGACCGAGACACGTCTCCGGTGAATAACCAATAGCCGAACCTGGATGCTCATATTGACTCCCACATATTCTACAAAGATCTTTATCGGTCAAACCGCATAACAACATACGTTGTTCCCTTTGTCATCGGTATGTTACTTGCCCGAGATTCGATCGTCGGTATCTCAATACCTAGTTCAATCTCGTTACCAGCAAGTCTCTTTACTCGTTCCGTAATACATCATCCCACAACTAACTCATTAGTTGCAGTGCTTGCAAGGCTTATAGTGATGTGCATTACCGAGTGGGCCCAGAGATACCTCTCCGACAATCGGAGTGACAAATCCTAATCTCGAAATACGTCAACCCAACAAGTACCTTCGGAGACACCTGTAGAGCACCTTTATAATCACCCAGTTACGTTGTGACGTTTGGTAGCACACAAAGTGTTCCTCCGGTAAACGGGAGTTGCATAATCTCATAGTCATAGGAACATGCATAAGTCATGAAGAAAGCAATATCAGAATAATAAATGATCAAGTGCTAAGGTAATGGAATGGGTCAAGTCAATCACATCATTCTCCTAATGATGTGATCTCATTAATCAAATGAACACTCATGTCTATGGTTAGGAAACATAACCATCTTTGATCAACGAGCTAGTCAAGTAGAGGCATACTAGTGACACTCTGTTTGTCTATGTATTCACACATGTATCATGTTTCCGGTTAATACAATTCTAGCATGAATAATAAACATTTATCATGTAATAAGGAAATAAATAATAACTTTATTATTGCCTCTAGGGCATATTTCCTTCACGAGGCAACCGTGACGACCATCATCTAGTGCCTCAATGATCTTAAGGGTGTCACGTGCGAGATGGTAGATGTGGCCACGGATGTTGTCTAGCTCGCATCTGATGACGACAATTACATTTCCGAAACCTGCTCTCTTTCGAGAGCGTCGGCGTTGGGCACAACACATGGGTGGAGTGTGACGCCCCCGATTTGACCGTACACTAATCATGCACGCAAATGTGTACGACCAAGATCAGGGACTCACGGGAAGATATCACAACACAACTCTAAAACATAAATAAGTCATAAAAGCATTATAATACAAGCCAGGGGCCTCGAGGGCTCGAATACAATTGCTCGATCATAGACGAGTCAGCGGAAGCAACAATATCTGAGTACAGACATAAGTTAAACAAGTTTGCCTTAAGAAGGCTAGCACAAAAGTAGCAACGATTGAAAAGGCAAGGCCTCCTGCCTGGGACCTCCTAACTACTCCTGGTCGTCGTCAGCGGCCTGCACGTAGTAGTAGGCACCTCCAGTGTCGTGGGAGTCGTCGTCGACGGTGGCGTCTGGCTCCTGGACTCCAACATCTGATTGCGACAATCCGGTATAGAAAGGAGAAAAGAGGGGGAAAGCAACCGTGAGTACGCATCCAAAGTACTCGCAAGCAAGGAGCTACACTACATATGCATGGGTATATGTGTACAGGGGCATATCAGTGGACCGAACTGCAGAATGCCAGAATAAGAGGGGGATAGCTAGTCCTGTCGAAGACTACGCTTCTGGACATCTCCATCTTGCAGCATGTAGAAGAGAGTAGATTGAAGTCCTCCAAGTAGCATCGCATAGCATAATCCTACCCGGCAATCCCCTCCTCGTCACCCTGTTAGAGAGCGATCACCGGGTTGTATCTGGCACTTGGAAGGGTGTATTTTATTCAGTATCCAGTTCTAGTTGTCATAAGCTCAAGGTACAACTCCGGGTCGTCCTTTTACCGAGGGACACGGCTATTCGAATAGATAAACTTTCCTGCAGGGGTGCACCACATAACCCAACACGCTCGATCCCATTTGGCCGGACACACTTTTCTGGGTCATGCCCGGCCTCGTAAGATCAACGCGTCGCAGCCCCACCTAAGCACAACAGAGAGGTTAGCACGCCGGTCTAACCCTATGCGCGCAGGGGTCTGGGCCCATCGCCCTATGCACACCTGCACGTTGCGTACGCGGCCGGAAGCAGACCTAGCCTAGTGGCGTTCCAGTCCAATCCGGCGCGCGCCACTCAGTCGCTGACGTCAAGAAGGCTTCGGCTGATACCACGACGCCGGGATACCCATAACTACTCCCGCGTAGATGGCTAGTGCGTATAGACCAAATGGCCAGACTCAGATCAAATACCAAGATCTCGATAAGCGTGTTAAGTATCCGCGAACGCCGACCAGGGCCAGGCCCACCTCTCACCTAGGCGGTCTCAACCTGCCCTGTCGCTCCGCCACAAAGATCCACTTGCGGGTACTCCTACGAGCCGACCCGACTTTAGTCATCACATGTGTCATGTATATAGTATATAAGTATATACCCGTGTTCACCGCCCAGGTGATCACGGCCCAATAGTATAGCACAGCAGACGGACAAGAGTGTAGGGCCACTGATGAATCACTAGCATCCCATAATAAGCATGTAGGACTGCAGGTAAAGGTAACAACAGTAGTAGCAAGGATAGGCTATGCATCAGGATAGGATATCGAAAAGCAGTAACATGCTACACTACTCTAATGCAAGCAGTATAGAGGAGAGTAGGCGATATCTGGTGATCAAGGGGGGGGGGCTTGCCTGGTTGCTCTGGCAAGTAGGAGGGGTCGTCGACTCCGTAGTCGAACTGGGCAGCAGCAGTGTCGGTCTCGTAGTCTACCGGAGAGAAGAGGGGGAAGAAACAGTAAATACAATGCAAACATAAGCATGACGATGCGTGACATGTCAATGAGCGGTGCTAGGGGTGTCCTAACGCGACAGTAGGAGGTACCGGTGAAGGGGGGAACATCCGGGAGGTATTCCCGATGTTTCGCGCTTTCGGACAGACGGACCGGAGGGGGAAAGTTGCTAGTTCGATAGGTTAGGGAGGTGTGGTGGATGAACGGACTGCGCATTCGGATTCGTCTCGTCGTTTTGAGCAACTTTCATATAGAAAACATTTTCATCCGAGTTACGGTTTAAAAGATATGAATTTTCAAAGTTTATTTGAATTTCTGGAATAATTTATATTAAGAAAATGAATTATGACGTCAGCATGAGGCAATGCTGACGTCAGCAAGTCAACAGGTCGGCTGACCAGTCAAACCAGACAGGTGGGTCCAGTGGAACCCACATGTCAGCCTCTGTTATTCTAATATCTATTTAAACTAATCTAACAGTATAATTAGAGGGGGTGGGCCCCACATGTCAGTGAGTGATTAGTTAAAATAATTATTTTTATTTACAAAACATTTTCCTTTTCTTTTATTTTTGCGGCGCGGCCCGCATGTCAGTGACTGGGCCTGCCCAGTCAGTAGTTGACTGGGTCAACCCAGTCAACTGGGGCCCGTGGGGGCCACTGGCAGGGACACTGGGGGTGGGGCCAGGCCAGCCTCGTCGGCGGCCGGCGCCGGAGCTACGCCGGCGACCAAACGCACGGCGGCGCGGCTCGGGAGGGGTACGGGCTTCGCGTACAGGGGGTCTTCGGGGGCGTGGCTGGGCGCGTTCGACGCGGCTCGGCGTCGCGCGTCCAACGGCGGTGGTCGGAGGGGCTGGAACGGCCGGGGGCGAGTGCTTCGAGCTCGCCGGCGGCGAGGAGCTA